>NW_019214392.1:41835-73179 GCF_002532875.2 Varroa jacobsoni | reverse complement strand
ATAGTATATCTATATCAGCTTCGTATTCATTGATCTTGTCTTTCCGTAGTTCACACCGTTTGTCATTTTCATATCATTTATATATATTCATATAGTATTGTTATATTTAGAATTGTATAGTATTTGCCTTATCTATCTCTATGTTATCTTCCTGTTTCGCATAGCTCTCACGGTTGTAGTACCGTTATGGTGGTGGTCAACAAGGCAGCCTTGATTTTCCTTTGCTATCGTTCGCCTTTACGTGTCGCAGAACGATGAGCCGCTTCGACGTTGCGGTGTTCGAAGTTTTGTGTTGTAGTTTCGCTTTGATAGTCGGAACTTTCCTTGTCTTTTCGAGCACGTTTTTGGGCTATTTAATTTTAAGATTAATGTCGCTTCGTTGTGAACATGGAAAAGAGACTATTTCTGTATAGCAAAGTGTTCTCTAGTGTCAAATGTTTGATCTCCATATATAATATTTCCGCACTGTTCTTATTATTTATATTTCTTCACTGCTGATACGTACATAGTTCGGATAACTTAAACTATCGATTTATTGGTGTAGGTAAAAATTTGCAGCAATGCGAGATAGGTCAGTATACCTTGCTTAATTTGACGTTCGTTGAGGGACTGCCATCTTGTTCACTCCTGCTCATTTCGGCAACGCTCAGCTCTATGAGCACCTTTTATCGGCAAATTTATTGGGACGGTTCATGGAAGAACTAATTGCCACATAGCAATTAGTTCTTCCATGCATACATTTCATTCATAGTGAAAAACGCCACATCGATTGATCGCGTAGACAAACGTATCCCCCAGTGTCTCCCCGAACGTACGCAGGTATGAATTTAGAAATTGTGTAAAGGACATTTACCTTTTTTATCTAGCTGTCTCTTTCTTTTTTTTTTTTCTAAATTGACACAGATATTGCTCTTTTATCGCTGCGCTTGATCCACACGTGAGTAGACTAGCCTATTTGTTCAAAGGGAACGTTAAATTTAAGCGGGCGTACACTTATCATACTTGTAAAAATTATCGCAGCTCGCAATCAAGTTCATGATTTGTATACAGTTCAAACAAGCCTCCAATTAATTAACTTTCTACACTCCGATACAGGTCGCAACACTTACCATCATGTTAAGTTTAATTGCAATACAGCTTAGCTACCCTATATTTTAAGTTAATATAGAGCAACTTGATATTCTAAAATTGGCTTTTGCTGATATTGTTGGTTCTATTGACTTGACGTATCCCACTCATCAGATTTTGTTGTTAAGTACCGCATCTTTTTTCGTATTAACTATACTTCACTACACGGGCCTACTTACAGCTTGTATAGCGTCGTATTTACAATCCAATGATAAACATTACTTTACATCGAAATGGTTGTGGGGGCCGCCGTCAGTAATAATATTGTCATCATATAATTATTTACAGCATACTCGCTTAGCTCCGCTTATGCACGGTGGTCAGCACATATGTATGTATGTATGTATGTATGTATACTAGATGGGATACATCGCACCGCCTTATCATGACGGCCTTCTATCATATTCTGCCGCCGTTTATATACGCATGTAATAATAATTTATAATTTCTACTGTTAGTTGTCAATCGTTGTATATGTAACTGACATATCTACATAGAAATCTCCCATTTATTAATATTATTATAATTATATAATAGCTTTGTCGTTAACGTAACACTAACAGGGTCATAACGGTACGATTGCCAGCGACGGTCAATATAATAAACAGCATTATCTATTGAGCCTATTGTAACTTCAAACAAATGGTGCCTCGTGTTCTGCTAGGAATCGGCTTAATGGTTATGGTCCAAAAAATGGTTCTGAAAAAACGTAAAATTCTTTAGGAAATGTCAATCATGTTAGCACTAGTATCCGCGTACCAACATCTTCAGCTTTTTTTTCTCTGGCAGAAAAAGTATTAAGATATTAGGCCCAATCCGAACTACGTCGTTCGCATGTCACCGGAGTAAAATTCAATGAAAAGATTTATATATATTTAATATAGGGCATAGTAGTATAATCATAATAACGTACAATACAAACAACTGCTTATGACTCGATGATCATATCCTCCTGACTGACATGAGGACTCAGTACCTTCGAAATACCCACGCAAGACGATCAACCCTCCAGGTAATGTATCTTGTATTGTCTATACCGCAGCACTAAACCGTCCACGTATCCTTGCACCAGTAATTATTCTCATCTAGAGTCACCGGGGTCACCCTTCTAAGAGGAATGCAGGATTTTTCAAAAAACAGATTTCGCCATATTGGGTTTGATATAGACTACATGCGATTGGCTTCAGTAAGCACCAACTTACCCTACGTAGAGCATTGTCCGTTAAGGACCTGCGTGGTGCCCTGGATGTACAAGTTGCTGGATGCGGTGGAACTGACTCGTTGATCATTTGAATGTTGCTGCACAGACGCTTAACATAACGTTACTAATAGTAATGCGGCTTAAACTGGGTTATGGCATCTTTAGAATGGCTTGTAGACCCCGATTCTGATACTCTATGGGAAGTCAGACCAGAGTAAAGCTTAGGTTACGATAGTTTTTGCCACCGATCAGCATAACAAAACGAAGGGGGAACGTGAAAAATATTTAAGATATTTAAGCAGAACTTCTTCTCGATTTTGACACTTTCATGACTCGATAATAGAAGGCAATGGTACTAAACGCATTCAGGTTGCGGCGGAGTCTGCGGTTCCGCTTGTTGTCTCGGGACTGCGGACATACGAAGCTTTGAGGGATCCTGGGAAGACTTCCACTACTTGTTTTGCGTGAGTGTCCGGTAGTCATCACCGATCCTTTGCTCGTCACCGAAGGGCTATTTGCGGCTAAGGTCATTAAGTCGTCCTTGTTATCCGGCACGTCCACGGAAAGCTCCGTTATCGATTCAGGTTCCGCGTCAGCGGTCCATGATGACGCACAGGACGAGTCTGCTGGTGAACGTACCGGTAAGTCGATATCATTTAACTTCGGGCGTGAAATTAATGCATCGATGCAGTGATACTTGCCCAGAGAAGACCAGGTCTTCGATCCGATCTACCTGGTTCCCATTGTTTCGACTTAACTAAGATGGCTATCATTTGCTAAGTCCATCGAGTCTCATATGTAGTCAGGTGAGTCAAAGGCTCTGGCTTTAAGGTTATCTATGACTGAAGCATTTTATTAATGGATAAAAGGCATCTCGCGTAAGCGCGTTTCCTGGTATAGGCACTTTCTGTGTTCTATAGGCCAAGTGTATAATACTGTATCCATGTAGTTACAAAGATAAGGTACTGGCAATTAGGGAGGCTATCGGTTAGAGAAGGGACAGTGGACGGTTAGTGCGAGTCAGTTAGCCAAGTTTTCGATACTTCTGATAGTGGTGACTGTAATTCTCGTCGTCCACCAGGATAGTAACTAGACTGGTTTTGATCAGGATTAGGTTATATGACTGACTGATATCTAATCGTCTGATCATTGTGGACGCCCACGATCCACAGTCAAACTGAGCCCACCCACAGTGTGTGAGATGTATTTCCCATTATTTGGTTTTTTTTTTTTATCTAATAGCTTTTCGTCTTCCTTCAAACCGATACGCATACACAGAATATATACAGGGTGTACTTTTTCTGTTTGTCGATTTATTCTTCGAGGTTTTCAAATGCCAGCTCTATCTCTGACTATCTGTTTCTTGTTGAGTTGCGATTTGTAGAAAAGCACCTCTAGCGAATACTTTGACTGTTTCGATGCCGCCGTTTTGCCATTTGTAGCATTATTTTTTGCGTCTTCACCCCCTTCTGCATGTCATTTTTTCCCAAATTTTGATAAATATCTGGACGTAAAGTTCTTGTGGGTCGGCCAATTTGACTCGATAGGCTATACTGCCTTCAACGCTTGCCAAGTTCATCCGTTCGGGTAACTTTTTCCCTTGATCGAAGCCTAAAGAGTATCCATGGATCTATTTGCAAGTGCTCGATATTGTCCGATCTCTTTCGTTTCATGTCTGGTGAACGATAATAACACTGTTGTATCACGCCAAAGCTCTCGTTTCCCTTAACTCCGCAATCTTCCAACAGACGTTTCCAAAAGGGTCGAGCTTTTGCAGGGTGTGTGCGTATGGATGACATGAATCCATCAATGCCGATCAGTCCCGAAGGTACTGAATGTAGTTCTCAGGTATGAGGCCTCTTTTGCCCTGTAGCACTCCCTCCAACCACCCCGACTCGTGTGATGGCCTCACTGAAAATCGACACGATACCATACGACATTCGGTTTTCGACAACATTTTCCACCTCCATCATCACTATGATCACATCATATACGATAAATAGAGAACCAGCTTCGAAAACTATAGCGGCCCGTTGTTTGACATCTTCAATTGGCTTGGGCATGCGTGCTCCTATCCGCAAGACCAACCATACACATAGCCAGAACATGATTGTGAGAGATAGTGCAAGTAGGGTACGTGTCGCTTCAAGAAGGATTAACATGCGATAGATAGGTGCGCAGCGATCAGGGCACGAATACTGAGCATTTGATGGAATAGCCGACAATATCTAGTGCAGCCAAAGAGGAAGTATACAGCTAGACAACGACGGTACATTTAAACAGAGAACGAACGTCTTTTCTCGTAGACAACTGCAACCTGCGAAATGGCGTTAAGGACATTGGAAAAAGGTGCCAAGACGAAGAGACGTTGAAATAGACATGTAGAAAATGAACCACCGAGGTAAATAGTCCTTGGGATTATACAAGCAGTAGGAGAGATCTAAGACTACTCCCGCTTGTTCTTTAACAGAGAACTAACAACTATGGCGTAGACAAACAGTCTTCACCCCAGTTTCCTAAAGAGCCAACGGGATTTAGAAAAAGCTAAAAACATGTATAACAAAGCAGTCTAAGACGATACAGTAAAATGATAGGAAGTGGCAGGTAAAAAAAGAAATAGCAACAGTATGAACAATCGGAAGAAACAAAGTTGTATGGCATCGATGGCTACATGTGTGTCCTGAGGCACAGGGACCAGTGTGTTCATGTGCTCCATAGAGTTGCAACAGGCAGTCAGCCATGTTGCGTTGAATGCAAAGTCGTCAGACGGAACGTATGCTAATCGACCGCGATTATTATGTATAATAGCGTGAAGCTTCGTTCGCCATCCAAAAAGAAGGCATTTGATAGTGGTTATTTTTTCTAGTGAGAAAAAGACAGTAAATATAGAAAAAATTTTAAAAAAAGTTATCGAAATTTGCTTTACGATGCAGCCATGCAGAGCTTGAACACGGTCAAGGTACAGCAAGAAGAATCGTAGATTGTCGGTATTGAGAGCTCGAAAACAGCAGAAGTATGAAGAATGAAATAGCAGAAACGTTCATATGAAGTCAAAATGATAGCGAGGTATTAAAAATGAAGGCAGAAAAGTGGCTGAAGCGACTGGCAAAATAACAGGCAACTGGAATTATATAGGGAAGGGTATTAGTTAAGAATGTATCAGCAGATAATGACAGCCGTCTTATTCCATAACTTGGTCATGCACATCATGTTGTCGAAGAAATACCTACATTAGCGAGCTATAGAGCGAGAGCTTGGTTTCAGTAGTCGGCATTGCGTTAGTAATTATTATATATTATCCACGAAAAAAATGTATGCCTGCGACAGCAACGTGGGTCTCGGCTAAGTCTAAGCTAAATTATAGAATTTAGCACCAGCTTCGCGTACTTAATTGCAAGCGATATTGACATATTTGGGCTTCTGTAAGTGATCTCGATATGCGTCTAGTAAAATTTGTTTTTTAGTCCTCATCGTCTAGCGAAGGCCGTCGACCCGTTGTTATAGATAGTATATCTCACCATCGGTAATGATCTGGTTTGGCTCGAAGGAGAGCTCCTGCTCATTCTCACCGACGCACGCGTATAGTGTACGTACGCGACAGCCTAAGCCCGTCTGGACGCCCTGAATAACCGGGGGTCCTAGTGGAACAGGGCCTTTTAGAGATCCTGATACTCCTGAGCTCGAACCACCCCCTGATGCGGAACTTAACGAGCCATGACTAGAGCTGAAAGTAGAAAAGTCGAATAGTCGTTGAATTGAATGAACACTGTTACATATTCAAGGTGATCCTACCCTTTTAAGAGCGTCAAGTTTTTTTTATAGAAAACACCATTTAAAAAAATTGCGAAGACCGATGCGAATGACGAGGCTTTTTTGAATCCCAGCAGAACTTACAGAACGGGCTGCGAGGAAGAGGTATTGTAATTTGGCACATTACTTCCGACACCTCCCGTACTCTGAGGCGAGGCGTAGCCCTGAGGGTTGCTGCTGCCTGACGGTGAGTCGGTCCGGTTATTCCACTGGCTAGCGACGGGGTAACTGTGGGTATGACCGACGTATTGGTGCCGCAAAGGCGCTTGCGGTACAGAACCAGTCTGTGGCACTCCATTAGCAACAGGAACTGCAGTGTAAACATCTCTGGCGTATCCATACATACCGCTCTCCTACAGTTGATAAATAAATTAAGCCTATGATAACTTCCATATTAAAAAGTGCGAATTAATCACTGGTTTGTGATTCGCTCTGAATGCCAATTGTCATTTATCGTTCATGATACCTGAACGTGATGTGGCGTTTTCTGTGGTAAATGCTGCGCTGAACCTGCCGTCGTTGGGTTCGGGCTGTTTGCACCTGCTGGACTATACCCAGCCGCATGATATTGCATAGGACTCGCACTCATCTGTTGCATTTGCTGCTGAAGTTGGTCTGACCGAAGTGGGCACCGTAACGGTGAGCCCACACCAAGCTGCATTTGCTGCTGGGGTGAAGGATGTACGCCGGAAGCCATCACACTTCCGATGGGAGCAGGTCTCGAAGGGTCTTGTCGAACGCCCTCGTAAGAATTCATCGCACCGGTCGAAGCTCCACCTCCTACATGCCCTCCAGCAGCTGCGGTAGAAGGGACTTCGCGAGCGAATATCTATTTAAAACACAATGTCAAAGCGAACATGCTACGGATATAATATACAATATGGCAAATAAATATACAACAGGGAATGACTAATGACGGATGGTAAACAGACAAATGCAATATGTGTGTGTTATGTGGAACTAGCGGCAATGGCTTGCCAGTTAAGATGAAGAAAATCGACAAAAGTATTGGTAACCCGATAAATTACCGTAAACGAAATCCGTGAAGACCTTTTCTCGACATAACCTTTTAACACAAATGCCCAGTCGCTGAATATATTCGCTATCGTTGGTAGCGCGCTGATGTAAAGGACCAATATTCCGTCTTTGCTTTCAATCAAGCTATCACTGAGAGTCAGTTCTTGCAAGTAAACCAGTTGTCTGAATATATGACTTCCGTTCTTCTAACTTAGCTCTCATAAACATTAATCAAGTAACTAACTCATGTTTTCATGGCGGATGTTCGACGGTGTTGTTTGCATTTACGTAGTAGTTCGCGTGCGTTCCACAATGAGATTCTGGTTTCCACGACCCCGAGCTATAAAGTCGTACATAGTTATGAACCTAAGCAACAATGCGCTAGTAAAACTCCTATCTTTCTTTTGGGGGCAAACTGGTCTCCTACCATACCCGACGCATTTTCCAAGACGGTGGACATCATCTCCCAATCGATTTTTGATTTTTGTTTTAAATTCGCGAGCTCCAAAGTTTACAAGTCAAGCATTTTTTTTTTTATACAGATGCATCATGCTGAGTGTCTATTAACGATTACAAATATGTGCAAAAAAATAGGACGTAAATTCTTTCAAAATGTTTACATTTTGGTCTAACCTCTAGACATTGGTTCGCCATATGTCAAGGATGGGCGCAGACGGTATCTAGCCAAATCAACTCAGCTCTTTTAGTCAAAATTTACCTACGGAATTAAAATTATTCATTTGTTGGTCATATTTGACTCGAATGATGGCGCCATCTTTAATTTCGTTATCTGTGAGAGCTATTTAATGAATTATCGATAAATTGTCTGACCCCATTTTCCATACTAGTACAATCTGTTATAACCTGATTAATCTAAATTTAAAATCAGACAACTTTCCCCATACATACTTTCTGAGCCCAACTCTAAGGCAAGTCCCCTGAAGCAGAAACTGTTAAGGGATTGATTTCAAGTCTCGTTTTTCTACATTATCTGATGCTGTTTGATTATCTAGCAGTCACGAACTATCTTATTAGAAAATAAAACAAAAATATTCTTCGTAGAAAGTAGAAAAACGTTTGTTTGCAACGAACTCTAATAAGAATGCTATTTTCCAATCATGACGAGAGCCGTCAGTAATGATGTTTAGAACATACCGTTCTTGGAAAGCCACCGGACTACGCAGAAAACTCGAATTTATTATAAAAAAACGGTTCCGGAAATGGACGAAGAGGATTCACAGTAGAATTATTACGCAAAAGCCACTTCGATATGCTTTTAGAATAATGTGACCATGTGGGTCGGGCGTGACCATATAACCTACCACAGAGGAGTGTTCAATAAGAATCTCGATGATAATGTTGCAAAATTTGATGTCCATTATGGCAGCTACGGTCTCTTCCTCAGCCCGTAATAACGTCGGTCCAAAACACACGCCTAGATTGCTGATCGACATTAAGTTAGTTGCTTTATTATCTGAAACTCTGAAATAACGGAAGAGTTGAAACAAGTATTAATTACTCACAATCAACATAATACCGTTAATTCGAGATACACAGTACGAGACAGCGAAAGAAAAAAACGCTAAAAAAAGATGGGATATGCTAGAGACTCGTGAGACAAGACGGCGATATTATGTGTTATAATGTTAGATGCGTTACCTTTTTGAGTAACGTATTCACGCGAGACTGCCATGAACTTACTTAACAAGATGCTCGATGAGCATTTTGAGCATCCGATAATTGATAGCCGGAAGTTTCTGGACAAGCTTTTCTACTTCGTTGACCCTTTCCTGGGCATTCTCAAACTTCGCTGCTTTAATGAACTCCTGATATAAGGAGAACGTGAGAAGGGGCTCTTTGAGTAATCGAAGATAAGTCTTTAGCGATGACGCGATTGTCTTTACTTCCCATTCATTAGCGTCCATCAAATTCAGCTGATTTCCCTTTTTCTTGTCTGCAAATTGTTCTAAATTGGCCAAAAATAAACGTTTGGATATTACTTTTTAGTTCCTAAAAATGCATATCGGGGCGAAAAACCATCTAGCTGCGCTTGGTAACGTCGTCTAACCAAAAAGTCAGTACGGCGAACGTCAATCTACACTTAAAATGTATATATATAATAACGATTATATAAGTAGTGCGTTTTTCAAAATCATAATTATCTTCTATTTGTTTCCTTTTTCATTCAATCCGCATAATAGTGCGCATAACACGCTATTGCGCCTCGCGCAAATTGCACATTATATATGACGTATTTAAGCGTGTACTAACCCACAGCGAGATTGGTGAGTTTTGTCACTTTAGATGTGACTCCAGCAGTCCTATAGATTCCCTGATCATCGATGCCCCTCTTTTCAATGGCTTCGATACACAATCGAACGAATCTAATGCCGTCTTCTGTCAGAAAAACGTTGGTCTGCGCTGTATTCCCGCCCTGACCGGCGCCTCCTGCTATCGTCGGGGCCCGTGGCTCTTTGCCGTCCATAGCAGCTAGCCAAAGACGGTGGTCTTCGGCATTCAGCGCTTGGAACGTGTAGACGGTGTTGTTGCCGGACCCGCGGTCACGTGGCGTCACGTCGAAGCAGTACCGGCGATCGATGGTTTCAGACATTCGCCGCACGCACTCTGCCAGGTGCAGCGTCTCGCAATTAGTCTATACGGCGAAGGTCGCCCGTTGAGCAAACACAGATACAGTCGACGATGAAGGGCCAATGAAACACCGCCGATGAGGCAATATTAACGTAAGAACGGCAGATCGAAGAAAAGGCACGAAATTCGTGGAAAACATGATTCGAAAATATTCGCCGTACGTAGCGTTTTTCAACAAATAAATTGCGGAGAGAAACATGTAAAAAGAGAGAAATAATTACTGAAGTTAGTAAATGAACACATCATATGCGTACGCATGCTAACAATAATTGCGTTATCAATCTCAGACTGGCAGTCGATATAGTCGGCAAAGCGATATTTCAAAAATTTAATACACAACCTTATACCAATAATTAAGAAAAGCGTAGACAGGCTTCTCAGAGACATTCCCCCATTACCCTGGTCTTTTCTATAATACATTACTCACGATTTTCTGGTTTCCATGCTGAGAATAGGGTATCATGGTGAACTTTCTATCCTCTTTACGATACTGGCAGAAGTGCTTGGTCCAAACGGTCCCGAGGTGCTCTGAAAAAAGGAGTGGTTTTTCTGCGCTGAGACGTGCAGTCAGTTAGTCATGCACGTACGATACAATCGAATACAGCCAGAGGCTGGCGTCCATTTGCACGTGAGCAGCTGCGAAATCTAATGGGGATAGTCTGATTAAATAATTTCCAATACATGCTCTTTGTTTTCTAACACCGGCAATGGCAAAATTTCCTCTGAGCAGATCTCAGCGTCATTTTTTTGTGAAGGACTTGCTGACTCTCTGGGTTACTAGCAGAAGGATATAGTTTCAAACAGCAGATGTCATTAAATATCCTGTTTCGCTTCCGCTATACATTATGGAAGGTGTAAAAATGAGTCGTAAAAAGCTGATAAGATGGCATAATCGGCTTACTTTTAGGTAGGATTAAACCCATACGTTGTATTATAAACACATCACTAGACTCGGCAAATACCTTCTATTCTATATATTTTAAAACATACAATATATACTTTAAAAAGCGATGTACCCGAAAAGGATAATAACCTGACTGTAAGCCTAGTCAACTATACCGTGCATCAACCATATTCCGAGTACCGTACTAACGGCCCAGTTTTCAATTTGCTCATCGGTTATGGGTTATTTCAAACCAGAAACATATTGAATGAATAAATGAGGTGAGTTGAAATAAAAAGATGCCGACATGCCTATTCGAGAGTACACATGCATATACCCGTACTGAAGTGAGGGTGTAGGAGTACTATCTTCGTTAAATAGGGACCGTAATGTATGTTATCGCCATTGCGAACTCTCTGTTTGTTGTTGAAATCAGGGAAGCACAAGGCTAAATTATATGCAGGAGAAAATATGGCAGTAGGAAAAATTAACGTTTTCAGGTATGAAACGTGTTTCATATCTAAGTTTTCTCAAAGAAAACTCAGCATTCATATAAGCACACAATCAAGAACTATTCTAATTGAGTACTCTCCAACAATACCAACTCTAACACAACATATGGACCTGTTGACGCTACCGAAACGCCCACTAGGCACACCCATCACAAATCTTTCCTGCACAGCTAGCTATTATTCATGGAAGCTCGGTGGAAGAAGAGCGGAAGAACACTTCCTGATATCAACTAGAACATTAGAGCTAACCTTACGGCACAGTTCGTAAAGCAAGCTCCTTGTCAGTTATTAGCCTAGTGTTTTAAACGCTATGCAAAAATTTTAAAGAATGTCCTTTACGCAAGTACGTGTCTTTGCATTCGATATCCATTTGCAATACGTATAAGCCCGAGTCGTGACAGAAGCATCACCGACACTTTGAAAAATTGAATCAAACTACCATTGCAACGGCACGATGTATTTTTATTGGTGTCATCGTAGTAGTAGGGAACAGCCGCAGATGCAGCGATGTTATTACAAATTGACAGCCATCGACATCATATCTGTTGCAAATTGGCATATCATGCAATTACCACGATAATTTACTATAAAACACATATCATTACGATAGTGCTAATAGTACTTAGTGAACAAGATTCCCAAAAAACAACAGCAGCATGCTCGTTCTGGCAGATGGAAGCACCAACCCCTAGCGGAACTTAACCAAACAAGCGATACTTACTCTTCTCTAAAAGATACAGGTAACCTTCACGCGTGTACATGCGATTTAGGGATCCGGGATCTTGCCTCTACGGGTGCGGACCGGGAAGGCAACGAAGATTATTTGCAGACGAAAAGAAAAATGGGACGAAAGTCAATCACAATAGAACGCAGAGATGATAACAGAACGATTGATCTTAACAGAACGGCGTCAAGAAGTGGGCAATCAGAACTATTAAATGATACGTTATTTTTGTTTTCTCTTTTTCCGGAACTGCGCAAACAAACTGGCTTGCTAGCTACTGTTCCATTATTGGAATTGAATCAAAATTATTCTTAATTCCTTTTACTACTGATTACTCAGCCTGCACAAGGAGTCGCTTTGGTATATCTTCTCGTGCCTAAATATAACACAATTAATTACTCGGGTTCTTAACGACATATCCACTTGAAGTCACACTACTAAAAACCTTACTACATGAAGCTGTTCAATAACTCATGTCCTTTTTTACCCCTCGGGCTTTTTTTTTAACTGTTTCCTCTGTTAATAGTCACGTGTTATATTCTGTTAGAAAGCTTTATAAGGATCGTTACGACGCTTTATAGGTGAAGAAATGGCTCTCCAACGGTAGTAGCAACATGGGAAGCGATAAATCTAGAACCGGCGATTACTTAGATTGTGATCTAACGATAGCTAAATAAAACGCATTTGATTCACAACTTAAAAAAGCGATTTCTTCATTACCAATTATTAAAGATCACTGAAGTCGTACATACGTAAATTTATCAGCAACACAAATCATGCTAGTCAAAAAAACAGATCAAATCATTTGTCTTCACTGAATTTTGCATTAACTAGGTACTGTGTGCAATGCAACGTGCCTGAGTAGGCGTGTCTGCATTCAAAGCGACATTAGGGTTTTCGTGAGGTTATTTTAGGTGGAATTAAATATTTTTACGGCAACGGCCAAGGATACGCAGTTCTAATTGGGGTATAATATATATACGTACGTATATATATTATGCCTATATAATATACGTAAAGACATATGCCAACATGATTATTGTGTTTCGATATTGCTGGCATTGTACCAGTTTACTGCTTCGACCAGACTACTCCATAGCCATGTTTTATAGATAATCGGCGAATATTAGATTAATATGAAAAGCTAACATGTGGCGTATTTAACTAAAATAAATATGAAACGGCAGCATCCTGTTGAGAACGTTACCTCCGACAACATTTTCTTCATGAGATTTTCAGCTTGCGAGTTAGTTATCTCTAAGCTTTCTCTAGTTTTTTGCAGCTTTCGCTGAAGATCAAGGTTGAATGAGGTGAACTCATTGGAAACCTCGTGACCCTGATGATAAAATGTTAACCAGCCATACATGAATCGAAGGATCTGCAGCAAAAAACAAGAACAAGCAAAATATATTATGTTTAAATCGAACAACACAGGAAAATAAGTCTTGGTCTTGCAGCAGCTAGTACTGTAGACGCAGATCTTCAGCAAGCAGACGCTCTTCGCTCTTTATACACAGTTGCATCTATTCTACACGTCATATAAAGTTGCAAAGATCTTTATTTGGTTTGTATAGAAGATATGGTGGAATGGAACCCTCGGAAAGGTACAGGAAACACGTTTAAATCGCATTTTAGAAGGGAAATCTTTTTATTAATTGAACATTTTAGAGCACCTAACTAGTCGCAATTAGTATAGACATAGCGAAAAATATATACTTTAGAGCCAAAGCCAAATTGCTAACTTATAACGAGTTTCATTGCATAAACCCTATCCTTAACGAGGACCTTCCAAGCTCAATCGTAACGTAATATCTGCACACTCACTCTACGATCACCTTATCGATCGTTAAAATAATAATGACTTACTGTTTCCACAAACTCTGTCTTTTTTCCTTCTTGAACCCGTTGCAAATGAAGCACGTATTCCAAGGAAATCTTGAATAAGCTGAGCTGGGCTGAGCCCACTTCCTGATCCGTCTGAAAAGGCGGCAGAAGATCAAGAGTCACGCACGAATCAGGCAAGGTACACAGTAATGCTCACTATACAGGATACACAACGAGTAAGTGCGTATACTATCGAATGATTTTACTACCACTGAAATCATTCCACTGCAGATAGTCCATTCTGGCTCTTTCTGCTAAAAACGCGCGCCCCACGTTGACGTTAATGGTATTAAACTTCATCCATGAGTGTATGTATCCTATCGATACACACCCAAACAGACAGCCTTATACTTACATTAGTAAACTGGTAATGCGATTTTCGATTACTATGTATCTCGTAGGAGAGAACTCCGACTTCACATGCCTAAATCTTCTGTATAGAGGACACATTAAGAATTAGGATCGTGTTGACAATGGTATTATCGCACGAAAAATCCCGTATTCGTCATTGTTTAACATCACAATCGTTACCGTTCGGTTGTATTTGTTTAGTATTGCGCTTTGCGTATTGAATGATATACACGTTTTACCGCTACAGCCCTTGCCGTCGTCAACATGGATCCTGCTTGCTAGCCGTTAGACCCTGTGCCGCTTTTGCGGCAACGATAACATCGATCATTTGACGTCATTGTTATCTACAATGGGAAAACAATTCACGATGGTCAATATCTCGTTTCAGTAGAGCTTGACACCTATCTTAGGAGGAGCTCGTATTTTGTAATGGCATTCACAAACGAGTTGATCTATTTACTAGTTGATAATCAACGAAGAGAAGCTGGATGGTGATTAAGGGAATTGAAGTTGTGGACCTTGACGAGCGCAGCGCAGCGCAGCGCAAACCAATAGATCGCTTCAGGCAGCCGCCATGTTTGTTTTTATTTGCCCTCTTCAGCTTATTGCCCCTTTGTCTGTTCCATTCTCCGATCCCCACCAAACCTAAGGCTCTTTGCCCATAAGCAGATGCCCCATCTCCGTTCGCTTTATACGTTCCGCCACTGACGAAACCTCTGCCGTTCACATTATATATAACGAGGAAAAAACAGTACTTTTCGCAAGAAACACGGCTCTCGTGTACAATAGTTACAAACTATTAGTTAGCTAACTAGGAAACTTCACATGCGCTTCACAACAACGACGGTACTGTAAAACGCTATTGTAACTGAACGTAAATCGAAAACCCATCTGAGAAGCCGGTTAGAAGCCGGTCAGTCGTCTCTCAATATAGACATAGGCTTAAAGTTGTGCTGAGGGCGTGTCAAACAGACATAAAATTAGGCTTGTCATTGTAACTTCTTCAAATATTTGTTTCCTGCAACAAGCAACTATATATTCAACTATATATTTAGCAGGTTATGTGCATAAAACCATTCTAGCAACTTTGCATTTTTTCATTCGTCTGCTTATCAGAGACTATAGGAGAGAATGCCACATAAGCTGTCTACTTAGGGTCGCACCTTACCCAAGAACCTCCCACTTTTGCTGGTGGCGCTCCCTTGTGAGGCTCGGAAGCATTAACGCTGTTGGAGTAACTCGAGAAAGAAGAACGACGGCCTCAGCCATACTCCGATCAAAAGCGCCACCGCAGGCCAAGACCTATGTAGATGTAATAGACTCAAATAAACCATTCAGTAACTAATGACAGAAATAATAACAGAGATAATAATGTGCAAAGGTTTAACCAAAATGGAACACGAATATACCTCTCATATCGCAGGAAATTAGGGAGACTTCCACAGTGTTGATCGGCAACCACACACAAACAAATATAGAAACAAACTTCAAAATTTAACGAAATATACGCTTAGAGTCCGTTTACAACGAAAATAAAGGTACGTAAATATACGTAAGTTGATGTTGACGTCCAGTATTTGTGATGAGCTCATTTTGCTACCTGTAGACGACAACCATAGATCACCACTTAGAAACATATCAAAGGAATTTGACTCAAAAAAGCCTGCTGCTAGCTGTGGGTCGAAACCTCGCGCGCTAAACCGTTCCCTCAAGCAGCAAAAAGCACCGACCTATCGTGTGGCATTTTATTAAAAAAGCACATGTTATCGGTCAGTACGCAGTTTCTACGATATGTGCGTGTTATAGAACTGCTCTGAAGTGGGGTTTTTAAATTATCATAGGAGCTGATCGTTGTGCACTTACATTCTTCATGCAGAAATAACCTACAAAGGCCGACCAGTTTACCCGCGACAAGTACTGGCTGGTCTTCATGGCTACATAAGCACTCTGGCATATCCATTAAATTGTCCCGAGTGGACACATATTCAATAAGCGTCCGTAGACATGTATTCAATATGCGTCTGCGAGTGCCACCATCAAGCCGCGTATTCTAGAGGGGTACGCAGCCTCGGCAGCCTATCCAATCTTATAAAACGAAATATATTCTAATAGCTGAGAAAGCTTTAGGCGCTTCGCGCAGCCTTCAGGCGAACTATAAACTAATGTACCGCTCATTTATCTCATAGGACTGAAATAGGTGGTATGGAAAATTCTTGTTACGCGTAGAGTACGCGAGGCTCCATTGGAGTCAACTTTTTAATTATTTCAATAGATCGCACGGCTTCCCTACCGGGTTATATAAACCAAGACCCGGAAGAGATTTAGACAAGAGGACACGTGTAGTGCCTAAGAGTGCTCAGATTTCGAGTTCATGTGCCACAGTCTAGTATGTCGATTCAGGTTCTGCCTCCGTCAAGGCAAAGGTTAGCCTATCGCTGCGAATAAACGACGTGTTTTTGCGGTTCTTAATGGAAACAAAGGCAAGTGAGCATTAAAAACTTACATATGTTTGTTGTAACATTTGAGTCCATATTTTACATTGCAATCACTATAGTAGTCGGGACATTCGAACATTCATCGCAGAGTGGTAGTAAAATTTTCATATAACAAATAAGAACAAAAATATTTGAGTGTTATGTCAAAAACAGCTGTTCGAGATCGGCAGGCTGGCCCTTGACGCAGCCGAATTGTATTTTCTCCTTGCTATCTCTACTAGCTAATATAATACAATATATATATATATATATATATATATTATATCTAACTAAGAATCTCGTGTAGATACATTGCCATTGACCCAGCTTCGGGGCTCCAGTTTTTATAACAATATCGGCGTGACGTAATTACTACCGATTTCCCAACAAACTGTTAGCGAACTATAAAAAGGTAGAACTTTTTTTGGTCTTTGCGGCGTTCGGTCCTAGAAAGATGCTGGTGTAAAGAGAATCAGGCAAATTTAGGCTCATATCGTTTATCATTACTTAAACGTTAGGCGATCGCTTGTTTAGTTGTAAACAAATCAAGCTATCTAACTCGGCCAGCTTAAGATCGTACTTCACGTGTTAGAGTTTCACAAAGTTTCTAGTTCGCCAGGTGGTTTTAACTTCATATCACCTGTTAGTGGCAAAATGGCGCCAAATAAAGTAACACATTATTTCACTATAAAGTTGAATGTAAAATAGACTTTTTGGCGTTCTCGGTGGTGTGGCCGGGTCCAATGAAAACAATGAACGATTAATTGAACAGAGGATTTTGTTTTTTCAGCATACATACGTCTGTTGTGTATCATAAAGATATTTGTTCAATGAATGGCTTTGATACCCTCAAAAAGCAATTAGGTATGATAATTATGTTTCTACGGACAATAACTACGAGACTCAGTTGGAGTTACCTTCATTCGAATCAGTTATAGGCCAACGAACGCCTATACAAAGTTGTTAGACCGGCCATGTCATCTGTGCAGTAGTCTACTCAAATGGATCCTTCCCAGCAGCTCTCAATAGTATTCTCGTTATTGTTCATTCGTACTCTTTCCACTTCTACGCCTTTTATTACGTAAATGTTTGTTGTCTGATCAAGCTAGCTCTGACTAACTGCGCACTTCGTGGCTATATCGACTTAGAACCATGAATCTGACATTCAGGAGCGTGTCGATAGCTCTTCCTGTGAAACTCCCCAGAGCTGTTCATGCTTCTGTCATGAACGCTACTGTTAGATTAGTTGATATTCTACACGGGAGTCAAGGACGCATCGCTGCGAGTTCGTTTCTGCGTTTTGCGATTCTCTTGCACTTCAACTGCGATCCAACGCTGGTTCAAAACCTTCATGCGACTTATAGGCAGCAATATATGACCAAAGTTATTGGACATAATGGTTTGACTAGAAGCGATCATAGATAAAAGAAGTGTCAACAACTTCCGTGGTTTGTTGAGAAGTAATGAAAATTTACATTACGCACTTCGCCATGTTTATTATCAAAGAGGTTCATGATTTGGCACAATGTTACCAACGCTGACCCATCGTAATAAGCGTGATTTAGTTACTCTGTGGACCGTCACGCCTGTGACACCATCTTTTTTTTTCTACAGCGTACCTAGCTAACTACCGATGTACTGTTATTAGTAACAACGCTACGTTTCAGTTTCATACTATATCAATTTTTCGTCGAGTTCCTATGTAATGGCCGGCCTCACTCAATTAACTTTGACCTTTTGATATACCGTTGATTAAAAGAAGTGTGTAACTCAAACGATTATATCTAAAGCTAGGGCTAACGCAGAATGAAAGATTAGGATAAGATGTAAAGGTTCCCTCGACAAGCTTTTGGCCCAAGGCACTTGGATTGACATACGATTGTCCGCCCTCGAATACGGAAATGAAATCATAGTAGCACACCAATATACCAGTACCCTAGATAGTGTCTTACATAGAACCCTAAAACAGAATTTGCCCCTCCAGCTACATAGGTCATTTTCTGTGTTGACTCTAGGAACATTTGTGCGTTTCGTAAATTCTATTACGTCTCATTTATGATTATTTACGACTCAATCAATCCTTAATAAATAGATCAATTAGCTGAGCCCGAAAGATCCAACCGAGCTCGATTACGTGCAGTAAACATTGTTAGTTCTTTACGTAGAGTCTAACAGAAAAAGAAGTACTGGCCTCTTTTGGATCACTGTCGTCTACCAATGATTTCACAATTTTGCGACGTTAAAAAGTTATTCTAACTACTAGTCATGTTTTTCTTTGACAAATACGCTTAAAATTCATTATGACTACTATACGAGTGTAACTTACTTTTACCAAGGTTAATACTGAAGTATGAAAGATTTACCTCTCGAGGTTCGCTCTTTTTGACGGACTGCGCGAGACTCTTCTCCAGAACGCTGCAGTATTTCGCCGTCTCCTTCTCGAAGCGTTTTCGTTTTTCTTTTGCTTCTCCGATCCGCTCTTTCCGAAACCGGTCAATGGGCTCAATAAGCGTAAACGCGTTCAACAACTGCATACATAAGAGAAATCCAATACGAATACACTTAAGCGCCGGTTAATAACAGTAGTTTGACTGGATGACTAAATAAAAATATCGCAGAGCTTCATTTACAAAACGGACCGCAATGAAGCGACCGGAGAGAGCACCCTTTGAAACGCACGCAAGCATTTTATTAACAAAAACAAACTCTAGCCTACAAATAGGTATTTTATACTATACATACGATATGTAATACACTAGTTTATCGATACACAACATCTTATATAATAGCGGTTAGTTTAGTTGACTTCTAACACCATGCAACGAGATTTGTCACTGAAAATACACCACTCTACGCTTATGATTACATGGCACAGTAACCATCCGAATACTGTTATATATATTTGAAGACAGTATCCTTTTTAAATACATAGGGACAGTCAAGTGATCCGTTTACAATCTTCCACACTATTCTGTCTGTTTCGAATTCTATGTCCACCATTGCCATACTTAGAACTTGCTTTTGCCCCGGGCTCGAACCTAAATCACAACGAGTCCCTAAGATTAGCAGGCAAATACGTTACCCATTAAGCTATCATGGCGGTGCTGTCTAATTAATGTTGTTCTACCCTAAAAATATTAAATAATACCGAATCTTTGGAATACTGACGACGTGTAGTATTTTCAAGATGAAATTTCAGGTTTCCCAATCGACCTTTATGCTGCAAATATCCTAAAGGTGTAGGAATAGGAAAATCTAGACGAATCAACACTCAAAGGGGCAAAAAAGAGGTTATAATTGTTGCAAAAAAAAAAAAATAAAATGCTATAATCCACATAAATTATCAAGGCCTTTTTTAAAGTCAACTCTGCTTATTAACTGGCAGACGTGGAACTTATTGAAGCCTCAACTATCTCGCGTGGCACCTCCTTGACCTTCGCAGTCCCGTATACGACTAAGAGTCCATCTCAACATCACGCGTCCAGAATTCGTTATATCTGTCAAGTTAGTATTTAGGATTTACTTCCTCGTTCCATTTACTTTGCAATCCTGCCCGAGTTAGAAACATGACGGGGGAATGACGAAGTTATGATTTATTAGAGTAAACGTTGCTATAGAACGCTTGAATCAGTTTGGAATCCTTGTTACTTGTTAATTAAAACTATTATTCTTCTAATTGAACGAGCCTTAGATTGATTCTTAACGAACCCCTGGGATTCGCGTAATTTATCTCATTCCTAACATAAACTATAATAAATATACACTATCAGTTATTTCATTACAACAATCCTGCTTCACCTAACCCCTCACATTTATTTTGTCAGGCAGCTCAACTGGTCCTAGATAGGGAATAGGGTTGTTCAACTTTTGAAGGACATACATGAACGAATAGGCCTTCGGCTAACCTTCAGCAGATGTTGCTATTAATAGTATCAACTAACGCATTTATTTTGTTCCTTTTTATTTTCCTTGTTATTTTGTAGAATGTTAACAAAGCTTAATTTTTTTCTGATAAAAAATAATTATGATTTTATATATATATATATATATATATATATATATATATATTAAGATTGAATCTCGAAGCGTTAGGAAAGCTTAAGGTTTCCTTCGTCTTTTTTAATGAAGATCTTATAATAATTTTATGTATCAGTTGATTCACCAAGTAAGGATTTTTTTCAATTTTCATTTCTCAACAAATAGCTATGCACTTTATGTTGAATGAAACCATGAAGATTTCATATTCCTCAATTGGTATATTGATTTTGTTTCTAAGCTTATTAAGTCTGCCATAATGCAAAACGTCTGAGCTACGTCGAAAACCTATAAAGGAGCTTCATATAAGTTAGAGCACGTGAGTCTGAAAATGAGGGGAGATCCATAAGTTTCACTACATTACTATAGTTTCATGGGAAACGCGTTGCCTGCTAGCCCAGAGTGTTATGTACGACAGCCGAGTATGTATGTTCATTTAAGAACTAACTTCTGATTGCATTTGAAACACTGGGCCCTTTTAAGGTATAAAACAGCCCGTTTCCCCCGAGACCTCACCAAGCACATTACGAATATTACTGCGCCGCAATGAAGAATAGCATCAATTTATCGCCGACATTATCGCAGGCATGCTATAATTGGTGGGACGGAACAACGGTACTATGTACACCGCTATATCTCAGACTTGTAATTTTCTCCGTATTAAAATACCATAAAACCATCGATCTGTACAATAAAGTTGTGCCTAGCCCATAAGTGCGCACCAACTTACTTCTTGTGTTGTGTTTAATCGCGCATAGTCAACTTAGCCACAATAAATTACCTTCGATCAATGACGAATTTTATCATATGTATGCGCCTGTGAAATTTATGACAAAAAAAAAAGAACTTCTGTTTGACTGAACTGTTCGCTGCTTAATTCACGATGTCACGAATTAGGGAAGTTCGTACTAACAGCGTTAGGTATGGGCAAGACAATCTGAGATTCTCATTTAGCTAGCGGACTCCTGTCCAACGATAGAAAAGATAAGTGAAATATGGCTAAATTTAATGGTTAGTACTGAAATACAACTATGCTTTATAGAGGTCGTAAAACAGATCATATATGCCATAGCTGAACGTACAAACAGGACTTAAACAAAGGTTTGACAGACTGTCACGCGATGCTGAAGGCTGTGGTTTTCTATCGACCTATGGATTGCTTAAGGATAGTACAATTTTAACAGGTGTTGTAACCTACGTTCGAATATCATTTTCAGATTATTTCTTTTTTTAGCTTTCAGATTCTGCGGACAATATTCCGAGTTTATGACATATCTTTTGTAACCTATGCTTTACCTTTTTTTTTGTTTTTTTTTTTAGCTAAGACATTTTTTGCAAGATACAACTAGAAAAACAGCTGCTAAACCAGCTGAAGAGTTCCTTATACGGAAATCATACATCTTAGAAATACAAAATGCTAAATTTGAAAAAAAACATCAATTTCTTTTAAACGCACAGCTATAAAACATTATAAAATCAGATATGTTGTATAGTTTATCATTGGACGTATTCAATCTGTCCTGGACATTTCTGTTGTTCTATATTATTAATAGTAAAGATAAACATGCTGAACAGTATCGTTTTTAGCCAGTAGATAGAACATCGTTGAAACGCTTTCGATTAGGTCTGCCTGTTTTGTTCGATCTTGATCGTTTAGCGGAATCACTACGTCGAATCATTCGAATTAGCTTAAAGAATTCATTGCTTCACTTATTTATCTTGCCTGATAAAAATGGAGTCTATATTCCTGTGTCTCTCGGTGTGGAAAATGAGAAAAATCGAAAACTTCTGTGCGACCCCTCGTGCGAAAAAAAGGGTAGCAGCGTTCTCTAACATTTAATTCGGTGATAGTAGTACTGGTTGATACAGCTCAACAGGGTACGAATGGCCTACGTAACAGTGTCACCAGCGAAAGGCACTAATAGAAAAAACAGCAAAGGCAATTGCTATAGACAATGAGCAGGCCTCAACTCGCTTTGAGCAGTTAAGTAGCTAAGCCGATTGTACCCCCCAGGCGGTTGGAACGCCCAAATCAGATGCGCAAACACATGAGCTAGCCGTGATTGGACTAACGCCAGCGTCACCATCAATATGAACATCGACGTCATAATTGTCAACAACTTCAACCGCTGCTGTTAAAGGAAGACTGCCTTCTCTCTCTGCTACTGTTACTACTTCTGCTAGGGGGGCATACATTCAATGTGCCCCACGACGTTACAGTTCTTATAAGCCGACTGAATATGCTTATACTTCTCTATATCGTCATTGGTAATCGATCAGAGTAACTGCTGACGATGGCGAAGATGGCGCTGACGGTTGTTTGCGACGGCTAATGTAATCATAAACTGATGGTAATCGTATACACGATCTTCGAGCGTATCAGATGGTCGAAGTATCGATGCCGATCTAATACTAACGGCCGCAACCTCGACACGAAGAAGAAAAAAAGCAAGTAAATTGAAATATACATAGACGTCTGAAAAGGCCTGATGCGAAGATGCGCATGCATTATCTATGTTACATTACGGCCGATGCGCGGGGATTAGTGTAGCTTCACAACATCCATTTGATTATTATCTGGTCACAAATAGCTAACCACTGTACAATGATGTGGACTTCAGTATACTTGTTGTAGCGGTAATACTATTGATCAATCGTGATAGTGGGATATGTTATCAATAATATGATTGTGTTTATATCGCGCACAGAAACTAGTTGACGTTGACAAAGGATTTTCGATTTTTTTTCCTTGGGGCCTTTTTGTTAACTATGCGATCAGGTGGTCACCCATGAGAGGTTTTCAGTTCTGTAAATCATTGTTTACCATTCTATCTCGTTCATCTTCAATTGCATTTAGCAGCCTGCTAAACTCTTTCAGGGAGTTGCCGATTACAATCTCATCGTCCGTTTGACTTGTTCCTATCGTCTCGAATCGAAATTCTGAAAATGTTTTGGCCAGGTTCCGCTGTGCCCGGGATAGATCTGAAAAAGCAATCGTATAGGCGTTAATTAATTAATCGCTAAAATTAAACACCGTCTTCGGTCCATTAGAATTACTCAGAGAAGTATGCCTATAGAATTTCTATCCATTACGGTAATTATACGTGACTAGATAGATTTTAATTTCATCATTGATGAACAAGCGGTTTACAGCGACCAAATAACTTGCAGCACGAAGCAAGTCACCTTTTTCGCTACTTTTGGGTCTATAAACCTATTTTGACTAACTGGAGAGCAACTGTAAGCTTATATGTAAACATATATGCGAGTTAATGTTTAAGTTAGCTAGCTTATACGTCCGGGTCACGAACGCGTTCATTTAAACGTTATTTGAATACTTTCGTTATTTCATCAGACATCTAGTGTGACACACATGCCATTTTCGGTACGGGCACTGTGTTACGTGATGATATATAACAAAAAAAAAGAGCGATGTCGACTACTAACGCTTTACTACGTATCATTAAGGTCAAAAAAAGGCAAATAATCACCTCCGTTTAACTTGTCCAAAATATGAGCCAATTACAAACCTTCTGTCTGGTTGACTTTGTAACTGCGAAATGTAAGCTGCTTTTCTTGGGTAGACGGACCGATAGCGTTCCCGTTATGGTAAGATCTTATTCATCGCTTATGGCATCCTACGCTCATACGCGCTAATATAAACAAACGGAGTTACCCGAAATATTAGCTTTGGCGGTAGCGAAGCGAGTCGTTCGATCGATACTAGCAATATTTCCTACTAATACCTATATTTAAAAACATCACAGTTCCTCTAACAACGATAGATTTTCGTCAGTTATTTTCCCATTGCTTGCCTTTAACTCTGCCATAAAGAAGATTGGAACAAAACATAATAACTAATTATAGAGCATCACGTGATTTTATACAACTCATGGAAAAGTATGAGGTCAGAACGTTACTTTGGAGCTAAAATCGTTGCTTCGAATGAGACGTCCTTACTCGAATAGCTTTTATAGTGGCGCTCCCATTAATTGTGCGGGTATCGTTTCACAAAATAAAATCATGTGTCCTATACTTAGTTCTTGGGTTAGCTCAGTAGTCACCGTGTACCCCACAGTGACACGAATTTATTATAAACAACTGGGCATCATCTTACAAGCATGATCGTTCCCAAACAACACCCGCTACCCCCGACGCGCTTCGATATTATCGGTTGTCACCACGGGTAGTGTAGCCGTTATTTCACCGTTAGCATCGTCCGATTCCGATGTCAGCGATTTAACGACAACGACTCAGCCTCGCTACAGTAACCATAACGATGGCCTCACTTAATATTATTGGCCTTCACGGCTGACGTTGCCTACATGTACCATCTTTACATTTGACTATGTGCTGTGTGTCCGTCCGTCTGTCTGTCTACGTACGTGTTTATGTACCGTAGCACGCTGACTTTAAGATAGATTCATCGTCGTTTGCTCTCAACGGATGAGTGGAAGCAAGTAATATCTGCCTCTTACGCTGCTAAAGCTAGTCCGTGTGGCGTCACGTTGTCGACGTTACGTCTGGCTGCCGGGCTGCTCTGCGACACAACAGCATCAGTAGGAAGCATTTCTCGCGCGTACACACAGGACAATTGGCAACAATTTCACCAGTGTCAGAACTGCCATGCCAGGGCAGAGTCATCGACATATCCCACGCTAACGTCAGGCGGCGTCAATGACGAAGATAACGTTGATGAGAAATACATCGGGTTGAATAGCTCCTCCACGGGCTTCCGTCTACCGTTCGCTTCTATAGCGGACGCTTGAATCGGCGAAATCTCTCCCACGCGACAGGACGATATCATACCCATTGGCGAAAATAGCTGGCAACCATTCGTATATTAACATACGAATATCTAACTGGTGAAGAAGCGCGAACAATATTGTCCTTAGCTTTACACATCATTACTATTATTCAAATTTCAGCCGCCACGCAGACGAAACATTCACGCCGCGACAGCGTTCCAAGCATCCTACTCTATATAATATATATATATACATATATATATATATATATATATACATACATATATATATACATATATATATATATATATACATACATGACTTCGCTTTAACCAAGTTTAAAAATCGAATGCACTCATTCTCACTGTATCAATCCATTCATTCGTTTAGTCTGCCCATATATAAATTGACATTGGTGCAAAAGACCGTTGTTACTTGTGCAACGGAACAGCATCGTTAAGTGGGACCGTTTGACAGAACGTATGGTGCCCACTTAGCACAGCCAGCATTATAACAAGTGTTATCATTTTACATTATGACATTTGTACAGAAATTCAAGTCCGACATAACTTTTCTGCCTAACCTTTAAACGGCAGACAGAAGAGTGGGCCGTACTGCCAATTACGGAACATTTCTTACTTCTTAAATAGAAATTAGTTCTAGGACTACTTGTTTAGCTGTAGTGCGGTGCAACGGTTTTCTCTATATGGGTCGAAAATTGGCCGGTTATGCCCGTTATTCAATAAGCTTTCGTTCATTATCTAGCTTCTGCCATCGACATTTACAATAACTGTTCCATTTAGAAAATGCTTAGAGCAACGTTTATCGCGTCACCTACTGGTCTTGCATATCATAGTTCTAACAGTCAGTAATTGAGGTACTTCGATGCTCTTAAAATATTTCGCAATTCAATAATACTTCTAGAATTTATAGAGATTGTAAAATTATGCCGAGAACTCTTTGATCTTCCAGATCGAGCAAAACTGTTCTTGTTTCAACTCTACGGAAACCTGTATGTAAAATTTCCTACGTGCTTTCGCGTAGTTTTTGCCACCGATACTATGAGAAGTCATGACAATTTTCATTGAAGCAAATTTTATAAACATTGAGGTATTCATGTAAGGCTTAGAAACTTTCTGTTCCTATTCATGCAGAACCACCTATTGTGTTAATCTAATAAAAGCGGCGCCACTAGTAGTTATCTTAGATTACACGTCACGCACGACATCTAGTGAGAGTTCAACGAAGTCTTGAGACAATTTTAAGAGTTAATTCCTTATGAAGATATTACTTATTGGCCATTTTAAATACGATAGCGGCTCGTGTCAAAATATGTATTAAACGCATTTGAGATGTTGAGGTAAGGACACTTTCAGTGTTACTTTCGAAAGTGCGCTGGAAGAGGAATTCAAAATTGCTGACTAAGATCAACGAGCGAAGAGCATGAACGGTACCATAGTTCTTAATTCCTATTTATAACCAATGTCTTTTTTATCAGCCTATTTCACTCCCGTGAAATTTGTTACTGTTTGAGATTTTTTTTTAACTATTCAAATGTCCGCAATACAGTCCGTGTTTTTTTACGTTTTATACCTAGTTGCAGTTGGATTGTAAATAGTATCGAGTCACGACCAGGCGGGACCAGGGATCCAGTGAGTAGTATATGACCGTTCTAGACAACGAACCTTAGATCCTACTCGTTTTACTAGGGAAATATCAGGTTCTCGATGATTAAGAATCGAATAGAAGTTCACCTCCAGGTATATCTATGGCACGAAAGTACACTTCTGATAACTACTTTGTTCGAAACAATATAGACATGGAAAAGCCTCATAGAGAACTGTTCAGTGTGCCATTGTCACCCCTTTCCTTTGCACAAACGCCACCTCGGGTAGGTGTGAACGTTCGGGCTGAACCTGAGCCCGATTGGGCTTGTGATGTCGTCTTCGGTCAGGATTAAACCTTGTATACTTTTCCACTACTCTAAAATTACATCAGTTGCAACTAAAACAAATACGCTTAACAAAACAAATTTAGAAAACGAGATTCTCTTTTTACAATAAATATAACGAACATTTACGCATGCCGTAGATATAGGGTTCGTGTATACGTACATCGGCTACGGTTTATCGTTCGATTCATCGTGCGTAATGATGCTGATCTCATCTAAAGCCATAAATATCAATATAAGCTATAGGTACATTTAACATAACTGGTTGCGCAGCCTATACTTTAAACAAATTTTTACTCAGCTTTATTGTTTTATATTTGTTTGTTAAGTGCATAAGGGGAACTCTAACTAATGTATTATAATAAGACAGCAGAATGAAGCACATAACTGATAGATTTAAGAATCTATCCGTAATAAACGAATGTGAGTACCTATGGGCCTATGTGTGTGTTTGTGTTGTTGCGCGTGTGCATGGGTAGGCCGAGACTGTCCTTTGGTCATTAGGGGCTTTAATTAGATCTCATTCGTTTCGGCTAGCTGTGTTCGGTTCTAGGTGGGTAATCTGTTCGGTCCTGGCATTTGCGCATCTCCTGCCTTTCTTTATGCCTGTCCCCAAAAGTTGAAGACAAAGTCACTGATCGGCTTCCAACAGTGCAAGAAGCACTCGCGAATACCACCAACGAAAACAACATCTTCCACGACCAATATAAGCCCACGCAGGCACAGCACGAAAAAACTAAGTCAGATCACTATTTTTTCCTCTTTAATACATATGACTGGTTGCTGTGATAAGAGGAACTTCGGCAAACGTAAATAGAGTGTACAAACCCGTAAAAGTAGTGACCCCCCATTCAATTCACATACATTCGAAACACTCCGCCAAATACTGACCCGCCTCCACGGCTGCTACTGCTAATGCGACAGTGTCAGGATAAGGCGATTTGTATTATTTGGTGTAGTCCTAGCACGTCAATTACGTCTCCAGTTACATTCTTACAATAGTAGACCGCGTCCCTGTTTCAGCCAACAACCGAATCTTTATTTTGCGTGGGGCATCTATCGCATTACAATCCCGCGATGGTAAAGCATTGCCCAATCGGCTAAATAGCGAATAGGTTCGAGAGTCAAAGCGAAACCTTGTTATTACTTTTGATTGCTAAAAGTAAGAAAAGTTTATGAAAAACGCACGTCTCGTTGACGGACCGCAAACGCCATCGCTCGGAGTCGTATGGCGTATTGCCGGCGTATGGACGTACAGCTTTGTAATATCTTAGCATTATTTGGTCTTAAACAAGTGAACCGGTGAGCTGTGACGTAGCATGAAACCGCAATGTCGAAAGTCATTTCGAGCATAGCGTTCCAATTAAGCAACTAGCCGTTCGATTAACGTCAATACTTGATGTAAATCACGTTTTTGGTGCTATTGAGAGGCTTTTTAGTGTCAAAATATTTGTCTGTGATTCATCATAAGGTCGATTTAACCCATCGTAAAAACTTTTGATTGAATGCTTAACCCTGAAATGTCAATGTAGACGGTAGATGGTCCAATTTGGTCGGCTATTCCAGGGGAAATGATTAGGGATCAAAATTTACAAAATTAATACGGTCATCGAACAACATGCCCATTTCAAGGTAGCACCATTCGACGTTCAAAGATACAGCCAAGCATTGCTGGGCATGTGATAACTGCTGTGAGCCCTCACCTACAGTTGCCTTCAATTCTTATAGACAAAATAGCTGCAAACACTTCAGCGATTTAAATCGATTGTTTTTTTAGCATGTCTCCATATGTATCTTTAGTGTTTCCATGATATCATGATCGATTATGTTTTCACGTGTAGTTTTTTTGCTGCGATAAACGGCCTCAAATAAAGGGCCACTTGCTTGTACAACTTTTTCTACGTTCAAATGTTAGATCTGAACGATAATATTCTCCTAGAAGATGTCTAACTCTGTTATTATTGCTTCACTCGTTACCATGTCTACGAGTAAGACATTTAGAAAGACGTCTTTTTTTCTTGCAAATGTAACGTATTTAATGCATTGTAACAATGGCCTTCGCTTTACAGCATGTAGATTATTATATTACTGAATACTCTGTTTTAATTATAATAACGACTTTCCAGTAGCCCCTTCTTTGTTCCGGCGAATATGGATGAGCTGCACCGCGCGACTGCCAGAACCTTGATTTTAGAAAGACGCAAAAGGTTCTTCACATTTGGTGAAAATCATCAATTTTGATTTCCTATATTTGCATATTCAAAATACAAGTATCAGTGTGGGGCTGAATACACGAAAGTAACTTGAAAATATGGGTGTAACTTCTGAACTCCTGTTGCTTTCAAGGCCAGACTTTGTAAAAGTAGTTAGCGCAGCTATGGAACAAGTCTTCCGTACACAGCTATAGATATAAAATGCAAATGTCAGATATTCTATTCAATGGCGTTTGTTCTATAGCCTGGTTATCTACAGTAGTTACAAATTCAGTGACATGATTTCAGTGGCAGGGTCTAAAACTCGGTTTAGCCTATTTACCTTTTGATATTTCAAGACTAAAGCGTCAGCCAACAGATGTAACATACTAGTTTTTTTTTTCATATGTACCTACATTAGTCACAGCAAAGGTATTATTGAAAATATATTAAGTTTGGATATCGTGTTCAGAACCGGCCCGCTTGTTTAGGCCAACGTGTTCAAGACTAGCATACGGGTTAATCAGATATTTATATTCAGCTTTAGGCATGTCTTGCTAAAGGCGTGCGTAATCTGTGTTCTTACTGTGGCGTCACCACCTGCATTTCCGTGACCCAATAGAACGTTTGTGGATGTCATCAACAAAAAAGGTTTTCGTGTCAATTTCGTATAAACCTGTTTAGTCAAGAGGTTTGTTAGGGTCGCGACATAGCGTAAGTTATACGTTGCTGCCTTTTATGGTCAATCACTCTCTGTAGCGCTGATTGCCCGATTAAACTAAGGGCTATTCTGCAGTCTGGCTATTTATTAGCTGGCCCTGTATACAATATGTAAGAAAACAAGCGTCTCTCATGCAGTGGTTATAGATAGAATCTCTGTTGTGAAGTCGGAGCCACTGCTATCAAACGTCTACCAGCAAGACCACTATTGCGAATGCTCAAAGAGAGTGGTCTGTTGATAGCGTAAGTCTACGGGAAAAAAGATCGTAAGACCGTGCCTGCCTGCCTATTATGCCAATAGTAATCTGGCTCCGCTCGAGTAAACAATTTGTGTTGGCGCCAGTATCATAGGCCATGTTGAAATCCACGCTCGCGCACCTTGATCGAATGGGAGTGTGGCCAGCCAAAGCGGATAGAAGGGCCTGATCGCACTACCAGCTCTCATGTTCGCTGAGGTAGGCCAGAGGGAGGCCTTCTAGTCCAATGAGGTAGACAAAGCATTCAGTGGCTACTGACTAAGCATCTATTTATACCTCTTACGTCGTTGTTCCAGTTCTATTCGACTGGAGTCCAGCGGCTGACAGATCCTTGGTAGCATAAGTTTGCACCAGTTGTTATTTGTAGATCGTTTAATCTCACAATTGAGAAAGGAAAGGACTATGCTATTTTAACAATCAACAATCATGTGTCGTAGTATTATACTTGCAATTTTCAAAGCCGAACTCGAAAGTACGACTGCTTTTTGAAGTGTACGGAAGTTAGCCTACCCATTACCCATACCACTGACTGTAACACAAGTATAGCAGGGCAAAAGTATGCCTCCACAGTAGCTTTTCTGCTAGCATGCCTGTTTTTGTTATTAGAGTCCCTGTTTTGTTTGCTAAGTGTCTATTACTCGCATAGACATTTTGTCATATCGGAAAAGCAGGTAGCTCTTGACAGGAATTGCACTGACATTGGACCAGGTAGCAATTTGCGGAGATATTCATTTTATAAATAGCAGCTAGCCAACAGCTTCAAAAATAATTTGCGGTCAATGACCATCAAAAATCACGTTTTGGCATA
>NW_019214392.1:0-41735 GCF_002532875.2 Varroa jacobsoni | reverse complement strand
AATTTTGTTTCCAGCTTTACATATAGTTTGTTTGTATGTGAATTGATGGAATAGACTCATCGCCGAGCATCCCCTTGCAACCTTTGCTATGGCCAAACTTTGTCGCTTTCGATCGCTCCTAAAATTTCAGTTCAGATTTGCTCGTTCAATTACCCTGTAGTCAGCATTTTTAGTGTCACACGCTAAATCGGAACGTAGCCAGATGGCGTCACCCGACACATACAGACATGTTCAACGTGGTTTTGCATTCATTATCGGACGCCGCACACACACGCAGTCCGGCAGATCATGCTTCCTCATAGACGAGCGTATACACACAGTTTGCCCCTAACAACAACAAATTGTCGTCTTCGGTTCTTTCGTCTTTTTTTTTCTCAAAGATTAGCAACCGTTATGGTGGCACTACAGCAGTTTCAGAAATTCACTCGTCTTCTTTTGCTTTACGTGGCCATTAAAACGATGCTCTCCCATTGAAGGGGCAAGTGCCAGTTGGGGCGTTAGCTTTGTTAGACGCCATCCTGAACAGACGCGGGTGCCGACCAAGTTGCAAGCACATTTTACAACAACGCACCATAACTATAACAACATCTCCAGCAGAAAAAAATAAATAAAAAAAAAGCTTTTTTGCTGTGTGTTCCCTGTTGTCTCTCTACTCCTGATCCAGTGCTCTGACAGAAGGAGAACTCACCTCCATAGAGTTGCGTGTTCATGCAGTTTGTATTACGACAATAAAAAGAGGACAGAACAACCTGTCACTATTTATGCCACCTGTTGTTTTGTTACCGTTGCTGGGTATCTTTACGTGTTCAACAAAGGCCAGAGCCAGCTTCGCTATGTGTAGTTGCGTCGATGATCTCAGTAGTATAGGCAACAACAATGGCAACAATTCAATACTGACGACGCTGCCAATCGGCCACATATTCGGGAGAAGTTGACCACAGATAACATTCGGTACAACTTCAACAAGCATGATATGGCCATGACAGCGGAACATGGTCAGCCAACAAACGCAATAATAGAAGGCTTTGGCCTGCGCTCGCTTTGTCCATTATACTACTCGACCATTTTGATAACAGCATCAAATTGGAAGACAGGAAAAAATTGTCAATTCTTGCAGTAAATACTCGATTAAACACTACGTTTTTCAAAAAGCAGATTGAAGTGATTAATTAATGCGCAAGCAATTTCGGGGAATAAGCCAATCTATAATAAGTGTTTCGAGTTTTACGTACGGTACCGCCATTAAGCACTGTTTCCAATTTTTCCTTAAGATTCTAATATACTATGCACACGCTTTCGTCATCATCATGGCTGACAAAAAAAACACCAAATACACAAATTATTCATACTGTTTTTTTAGTGGTATTGCGCGGTATATTATCATTATTAGATATTATTAAGAGGCGTACATGACTTAGAAGGTAGAAAAGTACTTTCTGAGATTCATTCAGTTGTACCGGGAATCACCTTACGTTGCCAAGCAGCTGATGTCAACTGTAAAATATTTTCATACTATAATGCACAGGATTTATGAAATCATCATTCCTGCGTCATCCTGAAAGTTCTATGCGGCTATTGCAAAAATAACATATATATATTTATATATATATAGCGTTTTTCGTTTCTTTTCGCTATCTGCATAGAGTGATTTAATTCGTAGCTCCTTAATGGGCGTTAAAACGTTGACACTGCTACGACAATATAGCGGTTAGGGGAGCGTACAGACCCATGCTACCAGCTGGTCGATGTTGAAAGGCACAAATCAACATAGTCGTCATGGCCCGCGGAAACGAACGGAGCAAAGTGAAATTTACCGCTTGCTGTGAAAGTATAAGTCGAATGATTTCCAGCTATTTATTAGCTTACCATAGATAAATATTCTACTAATTTCAATCAGAAACATGGTATCTTATCGACCGACACTTCATATGCTAAAACCGCTAGAGGGTCTACTTGTAGCGGCTAAACCGCAGCAAGTGTTACTTCGTGGTTTGAACATGGGGAAGATATTTTTATTTGAGAAATGAGCTGATTACGAAGCTATCAAAAAGTACCTTTCCCAAACCGGCACTGTTAAGCTGCAAGCGTGCGGTTGCGGAATCCGATGTTCTCTACCTGTCTACGACATCGTTAATCTCCCGAAAGCGTATCTACGCTTTCGCGTAATGATTCTTTTGATTTTCCCCTTATTGGCTTCATTTCATATATCAACAAATGGCTGCGAATCGGTCCCGCCAAAAACACTCAAAAAAACCGTCTGCTCCGGGATTTCTGTATTCTCACGCATTGTCAACCAGAACGTAATAAAATATATGTTGAACTTCTCGAGGTAATATTTTAATCTGCGTGCAAGATTTTTCTTTGGAAATTTCCTGTAGTGAGCTTAATTCATTTTCAGGAATCTTTGTGATAATATTAGTCTAGAACATGGGGCAACACAAATTTACCCTACACAAATTTTCAACAAAATAGATTCACCCACTTCATATAGAAACATCGGCCATTCGGAAAGTCAGAGCATCATTGTACACTATCTTTTACGTAAGCTTGTGTTTATTATTTATCTGGATGACTTGCCATTTACCGTGAGTCCCCTTGTGTTTTGTCGTTTGCTTCACCGCCTATGCCGTCTACCAGACAAAATTTTACACGCTCCATAAGCTGAAATACGCATCAAAAGCCGCTAGTAACAGCATGCCTTTTGGTATCTACCGTTTTGCCAATTGATTAGTATCGCTGACGTTACTGGAGCCTGGTGTGATACAATATTAAGCATCACCCATAGCAAGATAGCCAACACAAACGAATCAGCGTTCTTCTCTACGCCTGCATAGCATCTTTCCATAGGTCTATAATACTTCTGACACTGAATATGCAACTAACGTACCTGTCCATGCTTGCCGATAGCAGACAAGATTTACTCTTCCTCCTAGATAAATTTTGACGTATGCTACATGTAGATATAGGCAACTTTCCAAAATTTAGTAAATATCATCTTCAGGCTAGCAAAAATATTATACAGTGAGCGCCATTAATCATCTGCCCTGCGCTGCTTTCAAGAATTATTAATAGGATATGAATACATTTTTTCAAAAATTAATAGCAAATGATAATTGCTATTCAAGTTTTCGATATGTCATCGAGGATCAAAAGAAGTCGTATCAGACAAACAATCGCATTGATTTTTTAAAATTTTTTAATTATACGCAGTTACTACACACGTACAAAATGGACGTCATACCTTGCAAAGAAAAGGTGCTTAGATCATCGGACCAATGTAGACAGATTTACTATTTCTAGAAGAGTGCTTTCTGGTAACCTATATCTACTCTTGGTTCTGTAATGTACTATACAGACTAATATGTACTATATATATAATCTTTCAGTAGGACAATGTTGGTTTATCTGTCGGGGACCTTGCAATTGCTAGAGTGGACCTAACCCACATAAACAGGACTGCAGTATTAATTGGCAATGTTCTGATGGTAGTTAGTTTGTTCCGTTCAGAATAAGCAGCATAACGCTTGCAGCCACCGCTGCTGTAGCTCCATTCTTCTATATCTTCATCATTACAGTGACGCGTTGAGTTTCACCGGAATTTTCCGCGGTTATTTTTGTCATCTCAGTAATCAGCTGCCCACAATGCTTATAATGACGGAACTCTTGAAGCGTCATTCAAGGCCGCCGGCGTTGACAGACCAGCCTTGTCTTTCAGCGACTTGACGGCACGAAAAATCATCATCAAATATATGATTACGATGTCAATGACAATAGGTCTACGAGCAAATAGATTCTGTCTGCAGACGGCAGTTATAGAAAAAAACTGCAGACCCCTCACCCAAAAGAAACTGTACAGCAGCAGCGGTAGCATGAAAAATAGCTTTCAGCTTGGCGCTAACTATATCCATTACAGAGCAAAAAAAAAACGATAATCTTTAGTTTTGTTCGTATTTCTGCCATCCAATCACTATTGGTATCACCGGCTAATGGATAAATTCTTTAACAACAACGGAATTTTAGTGATTAACTATACGACCGGGAGGGGTGAGCGACGTAGAAATGCGGATACACTGTAACTACAATTAATATTACTTATTAAGAATATAAGTTTACATATAAAGAAATGCTTTCTTTTTGTGTGTTTTGTTTTCGTCGGTTGGTAAAGTATACAAAATATGGTAATTTAGTTCATATAAGGTCGTATCAATTTGCACGTGCCTAATCAGATTAGACTAAAGACTGTTTAGTTTTTAACCCTCGATGCTACCGGCTACTTCATCCTGGTTAAAGCGCTATTATATCGATAGTCCGACGTTTCGTTACGACAAACATGGGACTGAGCGTTATCAATTGTCCGTATCGTCACCCAGAACCTCGTTTTCCCATTAAGAGGAGTGTAGAGCAGAGAGTTGATCACTCAAACGAGATTGCACGATTGTGAAGATGTCCCAGGCCGGGCTAAAACAGTGACTGTTACACGCTGCAAAAGCCAGAGAGCAAACCCAGTGGCAACGCACATTTAAGCAAGAAAGTCCATCCACAGCGTACTTATGCAAAAATTTTAACACTTGCGGTGTAGTACGTACATGTTTAGTTTAACCTTGCGAAGACTAAGTATATTAAGAGATGCCCATTCATACGAACCTGTGACGAGGTCTGATCAACAAATTCACACAACTAACAGGATGTTTTAGACTGAGAATTCGTTTGCCTTAGAGAACAGTCATAGTCAGTCTTCATTTACGGGCCCCGTTCACCGCTGCCGCCGCCACACGCCACTTTCTTGCTTCACAGCCTGCTTATTTATGATTGTCGTTATTATTTCGACGCGCTCAGCAGTCATTTTGCTCATCCACTCCCATTAGCAAACCCACTTGTTATGAACAACAATAAGGCTAGCAGCGACGATGTCATCAGTAATAACAAACGAAGGACTTCACAGTGCTACACCACAATTCATTATTGAACTATATTACTGAATGCGGAACAGCAGTCCAACGATTTCAGGCAAGAAAGATAACGGTTTATATCGTGCTTTCACTAATTTTTGTGAAGATTTATTCGGTTACAGTTCGCTCGCCACGGTAACGACGCCGAGAACAGAAACGTTCGAGAGATTATTGACGATAGAATTTTCACGATAGCAGCCACCTTAATGGGCTTGATAAGTAGTCGCCGTTGACCTCTAATATTAAGCTTTGTCTAGTTCATCAAATGGAAGGTGTCGAAGGTTTATGAAACCATTACGATGTTCGCACGGTCCGTTTTTCCCGACGTCTCTGCCTCTGGAACAGGCGGAGAAGTAGGAGAAGACGGGTTCTACACTATGTTATACGGTGTGCCGGTGCTGATAATGGGGAGTGGTGGTCAGATAGCAGCGCTTCATTGCCGGGTCGTGTGTCATTGGTTTTCAGTCCGTAATTTTACTCCGAATGCTCGTTCGTTGACCATGATATTGACATTCACCCAATGGATAGGACGTGTCTCCACCCAGATGTACGTGCCAAGACCGTTTCACCATACCTGCTATCCAGTACGCTTGTTGAAATATGTGTGCATATTTTCAAAGAAAGACTGCAAGTGGCAGTATTTTATGATGCCTATAGGGGGAAGAAGCTGACGCGTCATCGGTCATAAGTGACGAACTCTAGCGCTGACGACAAATAGGTTCGGCCAAATGTTTAGTTACGCCGATGTGCGTCGCTGTACTGCGTCATATTTGTACGAGAATAATGAAAAATGTAAACGATACATTTACGGTTTCGTATTAGTTTTCGGATGACAAATAACAGTTAGTAACATCGACTGAGTCTTGTAAAGGGCACAGCAACAAGCTGATCCGAGACGAGCTTTTTCCCATAGTAGAATATGTGTTCGCAGCTATATCGTCATGTAAAAATGAGTCGATACAGAATTACTTCGTCGTACCGTAAGAGATGCTATGAATCACTGATGTCACAACAGCCATTATTAGATCAGATCTTTGTGAGAATAAATATTCGTCCTGGATGTTGTTAGTAGTGTGTTTATAAAACCAACTAATCATTGAAAATACTCTATCACTTCAGTTAGCTATTATTATGACTGTACTTTGTCATGGTAGCGATCAACTAGAACACGAACGTGAGATAGCGGTAATCCCTGTAAAGTACAACGATAGCAGCACCGTCATCAAGTAGCAGCGATAAATCAATCAATACGCATTTTGTATGGCCTTTGCACACGTAGTCAAGTACCTGTGTGTTTTCATGCTGTGAAGACACGCGCTAACCGACTGGCGGGACGGCAGATAAATCATATCTATCAACCAAGGCTCCTCAGCTACTGCAGCGTTTCAGCGGCACTTCAGCCATATCTACGACTGGCGTATAGTGCCTATATTGCAATAACTACTACATATAATGTTGCGTCTACTATTCACGACTTGTACCACATATTACGGTACGTTATTATATAATACTGCTACCGTTTTACGATCAGCCATCGCTACAGGCCGTATTCGACCTCCGCTTTGCAGACGAGCAAATCAGCAGTGACTGAGTAGGCAAGAAACCCAACTTCGTCCAGCAATGAACCTACGCATATTTCTAACACGATACGTTTACGCAATGTCGTGGTTATCTCCCTGTCTCGTCACGGCACTGTAGTATTTGCTGCCGTAGTGAACCCGAACACGGTACGATTCAAAGACCTTTGAGCCTTTCCACAGTTCTTCCTTGAGCGGTACTTCTCCCTACGCTGCCTTACGGGCTCGCGCGCCTGTCATCAAAGTACCGTGAAAGGAAGTTAAGGTACAAACAGTTGTTTGCCCTAGCATCGACTAATTGCCTTTCTGGCAATTCATAAGCCCTTACACGGATGTAGTACAAGTATGCGTGCGTCAAATCAGCTAATCAGGACATACGCATTCGCACAAGAAGCTGTTCGAGGCAAAAACCTAAATCGAAGCGACAATTAAACGATGGAGAGGCGGCGCGCGGATGCACTACCTTAACGTATATCGAGCATATGATCATATACAAAGTTGATATGTAATTTTGTTTCTTACCTTGGGAGACATAAGATTCTTATAAGGAAACAGTTAGCATAGTATAATAATCCTTTCGGGAACTGTTACGAGAACGTATTTACAGAGATTGCACCGGTGTGCTAAAGCATCCTCAGCAATACGTACATATATAAAGAATGTAGGCGGTAGATAAAATGGAAGCAAATATAGAATAGATCAACAGAGTATCATACATCCATAAGAACTGTCCAGGTAGCAATGATTTTACTACGAGCTAATCAGAACACGTGTTAAACGTAATGCTTTACATGTCAAAAAGCATATTGTGTTCTCGACCGCCGCATACATGCTACGCCGCATACTAAATAAATACGCCGCAACATGCTACTATTGCGTATATATATAAGTTCAAAAAACTTATGTAATGAAACTAACATTTTGATATTAATTGATGAAACATGTTTGGGACCATATAAGATCAGGTGGATGTGAACCACTCGTCCTTGTCGGCCGGCGACAAGGCTAGGTTTGTCCGCTTCATTTTGAGGGCAGCAGCGGGATTCCGCTGTTTTGAGGTTAACGAGTTGCACAACTTTCGACGCCCAGCGCCAGCGGGGGCATTCTACACAAGTCCGCGACAACGGACCCATACCACCGTCATCCCATTTGATTTGGATCGGAAAAAAGCTATTCTAACAAACGCACTTCTTTAGGGAAAAGAGTTCGTACATGAGGCGTGACAAAAAGGACGCCTGCGATGAACCGCCACAAGGGCTGTCGCTGCGATCTAATTTTTGTTGGTATTGTTTCTACCATCGTGAGTGTTGTGGCAGCAAGGAGTTTTTAGAAATTTTCCTACAATATCTTTGAGAATACAGCGCAGAGGGTGTCGATAGGTGTGCCATAAATAATGCCGCTTATTGTAAATAAGGCTCCACAAAAATTCCACCTTGAAATTTCTTTATTTGCTGATGATCGCCTTTGGGTGAGAAGCATGAGACAGGTCTAGCATCCGGTATGAGCAGGAACGATCAGGAGGGGGTCTGGGCAGTGCTACTGAAAATGTAAACCCACTAGAGGATACCAGTTATGAAATAAAGATATTTCGCCGGATAAGCGTGGCGTTGTTGTGATAAACCAAATATTATATAATATAGAAATAAATATAAATATACGCTTGAAGAAATATAGGATCAAAGTAAGGGCTGTAAAGCGCTCGTTGTTGTTAGAGAGCTATTAGAAACTTGCGACTGGATGCATCATTCTCAGGTTCAAATGTTGCTATCAATATGTATTAATTGCCTCTACTAAAACGAAAATGAGTTCAAATCGTTGTGTTTAAGAACTGCAAATCATATCTAATCTAACTATCAGATGATAGCCGAAATTTTCTTTCTAGCATACAGTAAGTACACTGCGTATATAAAATTAGATCAGTCGAAACACTAGTCGGGCTCTTCTTCCGGCTTCAAGTTAATGTACGACGATGTCTCATTCACGCTGCTTCATATAGTCAGCCATCGACCGGCATCTAATAGATCTGCAGAGATCGAAAACTCATCTCACTGACAAAAAGATATCATCAGCGGTAATACACCTATTGGTATCTGTGTTGCCCGTGGAAAAGCCTAAAATTATACTAGGAAAACGAATTCCGCCTAAGGGGTCGACACAAACAATATCAGACTAGTTGTTAACATATATTAGGTTATTACTGACCAGTTCTGACTATAATGTCACCGCATGCCGTTACATTCTTCCTACATAATATTATGGCCATTATAGTGATGGCTATTCACCCAAAGCCACAGTTGTTCCTTGCGCCCAGTATGTCCGTTTTCTTAATGCTATTACAGCTTGGTTATTGCGCAGAGCTTGAAATGCCCCGGCCGGTGCCCCGGAGCCGTGATGGCATAACTCGATCCCCCTCTCGTTCCTTTCACTGTTCATTTCATTGGACTTCATCCGATAGCTATATGACCACGACAACGCTGCTAATATATTAGATCTGTTTGAAGCCATCTTAAATAATCGATTCGATCGGCTAATTCTCTAGTGGCAGCTCAGTGGCGGTCCGGCGGCCGTACCAGCACACGCAAAGCGTCGGATCACCTGTCAACTTTGCAGTCCTGTTATTCTATACAGCACAAATATCATCGCATATATATGTATATGGCACTAGGCAGAAGGGCTACCGGGCGTGCTATTACGGTGCTAGATGACATGTACATAGTTGCAATAGCTATAACGCATAGGTTTTACATAACGTTGTGCGCTTCCGTGGTCAGCAAAAGGTTATTTCACTGTGTATGTCGTTCATGTGAAACTAACGTCTGTTATTGGTAACGACAACAGCACTAATTCTAATGAAAGCTGATGTAATTGCACAGTTCCATAACAAGGATGTGATATTTTAAATACATTGCTGGTCAATTAATCGGTCAATCAGAATGGAAACGGTGCAACTACTCATTTTCGTTTGCCAAAGTGCTCCGTGTCAGGCTAGATTCAGCTTTTTACATGGACTGTTTCAAGATGGCAACCTTTGCTTGTGACTTCGTACATTAAAAAAAGCTTCTTCTTCGTGATCGTCGTTGCGACTAAACGCAATAGCAGCAAAATGAATCTGTTGCTTACGTAACCATCTTCTTTGGTGGTTATTCGAGGGATTCGCTTTACTTAATAACTACCGTATTGATAAACTGTTTATTCGATTGTAAATGTTACGGCCACTTGGAGCAAAAAAAAATGCAAAATAAGTCCAACCGTCACCAACATAAGTTTTGGTCATTAAGTAGATATTTTCAACCTCAAGGGTATTGAAGAAAAAAAAATTGGCTTACATCCTGTGTTAAGGCTTCATAGATAATATAGACACCCACTGTGCAGAGACAACTGCTAAGATAAGAAAAACGAGCTTGAATCAACGAGGTTATTGAAGAAAACAGTTGTAAGGAATATGCCTGAAAATATCGTGAAATTGAACCTATGGCCTAGAAACTTGGACCATTCTATCGATGTATAGAGGACCCCTATCGAAGAAACTTTGCCAAGAAACGCAGAAGTGTCTCTCCCCAAGACACATACGACGTATTACGTAGCCTTCACTGAATTGCAATACGTTTCCGAATATTATTTCCGTAACGGATTCTCTTGTATTAAGTAGCATTATTTTAGAGTTATGCGTATAAATTTAGCATGAATTTCTCCATAGTCTTTTTAGCGCCTGAGGTCAGAATCAATAGTTTTGCTTTCCACAAATCTCATACGATTCACTGCGTCGTATTTTTGACTCGATTTTCAAAAAGCTATTAAGCGCACCGTCGCTCTAAACTATAGTTTGGTGAGGATTATGTATTGTTACCTCAGCGGTCCAGCTCTACATCCACCATATGCGACAAACGCTACTAATTACTGCGACAACGGCTAGGTAGAGGATACTACTCATTAATTGGGCTGTAATGTACTGTAGGGCTCTAATGGCTATTGCACTACTTGAAAATATACTATGTAGGCGGCACAAACATTGCTAGCAATGTTTGTGCCGCCTACATACTGCCTACATACTACCAACTGACTACTGATGGGTTTGTAGTCTAGCTAATCAATATATTTTGATTATCATTATTTTTGGAGATGAAAGTGACTATAGTCTGATACAGACCAATGCTGCCAGTAAATTATTTTCGACGATTTCGTCTGTTATTGATATTATACAGTCGTGAAATCCATTAATGACACTTACGTTCATCGGATTTATCTGAATACTCGGATATCCTATATCGATTCGATCAGAGACTAGATTCTTAAGCATTAAGTACCATGCTATAGTGAGCTTATATAAAAACGAAATAAGGATTTCTCTCACCTGAAGTCTATATCTGTTTTTATATCTCTCGCATAGGTGCGCTTATTATAAATTTACATCTTGCACTATTTAGATGTCTAGGTATCAGAAGACATATTGGCCCGGATTAGCCAATCAAACGATCTTAGCTCAACGTCTGTATTTTTTCGGACTTGAATTGTTAGCGAACATCACACAGCTGTAACACAGCTGAGAGTTGCATTCTGGCAAGTCGTATCACCGATTTGTAGCGGACGATATATGTAATTCGTTGAACAGAAAGGGTAAGATTTGTTTGACTGTTCTATAAATTATTGAAAATGACCGCGGTTTAAGGCGGGGCTTTCCCGGCTCCCGTTCCGTAAGCGCACTACCGGCAAATTCGAATTGAATTAAATTTTTATGCTTGCAGCGAAACGGTCTACTTATGCAGTATGTCTGTGTCAGCTGAGCAATTAGTAATACCCGAACCCACTGTTATACCCAACAGTGTAACCACTTTTTCGTTTTCTACTGAATGAAAACTAGAAAATGGTTCACAGTCAAAAGCGAGGCCAATTATTATAGTGAAATAATAACGGATGTGAGCTCAGCCTTCACGATCGGTTTTATGACAAAAAAAAAATAAAATCGAATATTTATAATTATTATTTGGTAAAAAATGCTCGATAAGTCACCTACTAGCCCAACGACCCAAATGATTGCGTTGATTAATGATAATAAAATCGAAAGCAACAATGTGTAGTGTTTTTGCTATGTTCGTGAGTCTTTTAAAAGAACCATTTTAAATGATTAGAATAATACTAATAATAATACTACGAATAATAATAATGAATACATATGTAAGTGCATAATTATTATAAATGTACGATGCTGTAAATAAAAACCGGAAACTATTAGCAATTCTGTTAACAAACCCGGATGATAGAATCGTTGGACTATAATTTCGGGTATTACGTTTTCGGCCGCAGCTCAAAACTGAATGCCGTTGTTAATAATATCAACAAAAAAAACATGACTGTTAACAAGAGTGATCTCATACAGTATATCAAGCGATCATGTGGATCTGAAAGGGCGACATGGAGCATTATAAATATGTTGAATCAGATCAATTATCGTGACGTTTGGCAGGAAATGATCTTATTCGTGCTTTTTCAGCGTCACCCAGTAACAATAAACAACACATTTTTCCAATAAAAAACAAGGCAGAATCGGTATCACGTTCTGCATTAAAGCGTAGTTATAATAATCCACCATAGCTCGCATTTTCTATTCACGAACGGCGTAGCAACATTTACAGACGGACACGTAAGGCTTAAGAAAATATCTATAACGCTAACTGCATACAAACTTACATAACGCAATTCATATATATAATAGTGAATGAAGAATAATCAGTGAAATATGGGGGAATTTTATCTATTTAATTTTATTTAGAATTTAGCTAATCGGGGACTGATAAATGACTGGGAAGGTTGCAGCCACGACTAATACGTACTTCTAGTTCTCGTTCGGACTGTTTTTGTTTTTTTTTCTGCAGTATGTAGATGTTAAAAAAATCTTTGTATTACACTGACGAGCCTAAAGTAACTATCCTATACGAAAACTAGCTCGTGAGCTTGATTCTGTTTGTTAGGCTACAAAAACAGACGAGTTTATATAATCAGTCACGACCTATATGCTCACAATACTCGACCCGTTTATTCTACTAGTTAAGATGACAAAACCTTTATTATTGAATAAATTACGTTTAATCTTGTGTATTCTGTATTATACGTTGCAAGCGCTTAATAAAGTTTATTTAGCTAAGATATTTTAGCCCTACCGAAGCCACACGGTCGAATCTAAATAGACTGTCTTGCTTAGCTTGCCGTACGAATAGCGGGGCGCATTCTACCGCACAGCGTTGTACTGATTACAACTGCACACTGTTGACGGCATGACGGAATGACGGCAAGCACATACAATGCTTTGCATATCTCGAAAATCTGATCGATTCGCGGTCGAATGTTCGATCGAGTCGAATGAGTAACTCGAACAAAGCCCAATAGATCCGGCAACCCCTCCTGAAATCTACCGAACAGCATCGAGTAAGTGTGGCTTCTACTACTCGTCTAGTGTGGCCCATGTGTCGATCTTTGTACCCGGTTGAATGCAACCTTTTCTTGGTTCCTGGTGGCAGTTATTACCGACAAAGATGACGACAACGTCTAGATTATGGGTAGTTGTAGCTGATAACGCGTCTCTTCAGTCAACCGTCTTGTGTTCGTTCTGGGCTTGGCGACAGCAACGGCGTAAATATGTGATAGCAGGCAGGTTGCAAAATAAGATTTCTTTTCAGCCCGCTCATGTTCTGCGTACTCGATCCGCTTCTAGATCTACGAGGCTGATGATGACGGTAGCCGGGAACAGTAGCCTCGACTAAGTCGAATGTTCAGTTTGTCCGACTAATTAGCGTGCCACAGAGCCTAGTGTTACTAGTGAGGCCATGCCAGCCTAATACGCTACTCCTATAGCACGACGTGTCGGCTAGTCGCAAGTCGGTGACATGCTCCACACTCAGTCGTGGAAGCCTGTCGCGGTTACGTTGGGCCGCTGGCTTTGCTGGTCAATGCCCGGCAGACGACTTCTTAGATAAGCGTACAATAGAAAGGAGTGAAGCCCAGCAGGCCCATGTTCGATGGAGCCGCCAGAAACGAGAACAATTTCAAAGTACAACTTGTTCCGTTAACAATATGCATGTTGCATCATTGTTGCTGCTGTTGTAAAAACTTTCAAAGCTGCAAACGGCGGTAGACAGATAGAAAAGCTTGATGCAGCTAACAAGCGGCGCCCAATCCGGTGAGTGATTAATAGTTCTTACTAATTGGCTAAGGTATACGTAGAACAAATTGTTTCGATACGCTACTAAGGGATACTAAGTACCACAGTTTTACCCCAACTTGACCGCTTTTTCAAATCATGCGCGTATCTGCTGACTGAAATGTGACAACAAATAACAAGCACGACAGATGACAAACAGCGACTATCAATTCCTAGTAGAATTTAACGGGGTTTCCTGGTGCCTTGTCTATTGTAATAGCACGACTCACAGTGGGAACATCGAGCTTTTATGTTTGATATTCCAGAGGCACATCCTTGATCTCCCTTGCTTAATATTTTGCAACTTATTCTAAAAAGAACAGACACAATATAGACAATGAATTTTCCCGACTCTAACTCGTTATTCATGCAATATTGGACTGCGTTTGAACTTTGCGAGACCAACATATTTTACCGAGATTAAACGTACTTGATGCTTGATTTCTAAATACGTTACATTTCTCTAGATTGCAATGCCGATTAGAACATCAGCGTTTACACGAAGCAGTTTACCTCACTTTATAACATTTATATAGAACCAGGATAAATTGTAAATTGACTGCAGAAATTATCGCCACTATAATCCACATTATATAATAATATATCCTTTGAAATGTTTTAGGCTTCCATTTCATGTACGTGCTATACAATATCATTTTACAGTATTATTTCCCAAACAAAATTCTCCATAGAGCCTTCAAAAATACGAATGCTTCGTTTCCAGGTAATTCATTTTTCAAATTTCTATATTCATCCAGACGAACCAAAGCAACTATATTAGCAGCAATGCTGTTTATCATTCATTGTATCTAGCATGCAGCACAGAGTTTTTTTTTATTTTGATTTGTTTTTGTTCGTCTAAATATAATATATTTGGTAACCGAAAATCAATTCATATATATGACCTGACTGATTAATCACGTTCCGCATAAACAATATTTAACTTTATTTATGGTTAAACGATCAGTCTACTTAGAGCGGCCATGGGATACCGGGGTTGGCAAATCATTATAAGTTTAAGCTACATAGTAAAAAAATTAAATAATTTCAATTCAAGAGTTCCTTTATACTTCAAATTTACCTCTTACTTTTTTAACGATTTTTTTCATATGCAATATAATTTGCCGGCGAAATTAGCACTGCAGAAAAGCGTTTGCAGCGCTCCAAGAGGACACCGATCGAATTTCGATCGCTTTGGTTCGCTTTCCAAGCCACAAAAAAGGAATCGCCTGTTCCCCATAACAACAAGCATATCGCCATCAGACAGCAGAAGTTCCCCACCCAGAGTTCAGGACAATTGCACACCCCAGAGGCATACGGAATATCCGAACTAACCAGCATTTGTCAGAAGGGCTTATCCGATACGTTTAACTGAAGGAAAAATATCTGAATTCTATGTGAATAGATGAACCAATATATATCATGTTTACACGTGAATATCGTAGTGGATTGCCGTGGACGCTCAGATACGAGGTCTACAGCACATCCGCCTCAAGCCACAGTTTGATATTTCCAGCCTATAAGAGAATAGTATGGCGCTGAGATTAGTCAGGTCGGTTTAGCTAGTGCAACAGTAAAAAGGATTATTAAAAAACAAATAACAATACCCTATAATTGTATCCGTTCGGAAGCACGTTAGCTCTTCGCCATGTTAAAATAGATACTCACTTTTGGCGGCATTGAGCAGTTCCTTGATCTCTTTGATGATGCCCTTGATCGATTGTGAAGTGATCTCTAATTCTTTTTCATGACTAGCGAGATTGTCACGAAATTGTGGCGAATCCGTGAGGCAGTCACGAAATTCGAGTGGTAAAAGACCCATTGTAGTTGATCACCGGTCGCGGAACCAGCTTTGCGGCTTGCTGACGATAAATCGTGATTGTTAAACCCGATATCGAAAATCGCTGGTCACTCTAATTTTTCCACTTTGAACTTGACAGCGAATCAGTGGACTTGAAAACTGGCCAGTTTGTACAGAGCCACACGCTATATCGTTGACAAACCTAGTAACGAAGTGGAACTGAGGTCTTTGCTACATTACGGTGCAGCATTCTACTGTTATAGCTACTCCATTACAGCACAATGGCAATGCAGATTATGAAAGACACTGACACAATTCTTAGCTACAAGCTCACCCCTCCTGCAAACACAGAATGAAAAGCCAATTTTGCACAGCGGCATCACCAGATACTTCGTCGCTATATACACTGCCTATCTGCACACCACAACACTATGAGCTTAGATTAAATTTAGCAAACTGTTGATCAGCCAACCGTTGTGGGCCTGTTACTCCTGCCTCCGCTATCGTTGACTTTTTCGGCATTAATTAACTGCGGAAACTGAGAGAAACCCACAGGAGTCTACGAAAGCCGTGCAAAACTACCGCTGCTGCTGCTGCTGCTGCTGCTGTACTCCAACAGGAGCAGACAAACTGTACAGTGATTCTGTCCCCGGTGTCCCATCTGACACCTCGCAGGCCGGCCTCTTAGCTTTCACTTTGTAGATGCAACACAAGAACCAAACATACACATTTCAGCATAAATAGCAACCATCGTCACCATCACCATCATTGTCGTCATCATTGGTGTCGTGGTATAGACAATACCGACGATATAATCGTATCGGCGGATTAGCAACACGTAACTGCAGTATTTCGGTATTTCCGATCAGACGAGTTTACCTGACGAACGCTGTCGATAAACGATAGCAATGCACTAGTCGTTATTCGAAACTGGTCAAGTAATAGTAAAGCTTGTAAAAAAAAAAACGGTAACTACTATCCATCAGCGGGTGTCTACATGTGCCGTGTTTTCGATATTCGAGCAGATTTCGTTAGGGAAAAACAAAATTCCTCTCGTTGCATGAACACAATGAGGAGCATTACTGGCCACAAGCACCACCATGCGTTAGCCGGATATAATCACATTAGCAGTAGCCACAAAAGAAAAATATCGCTTACTGTGGAAGCACCCCTACCACTGAACAACAGACAACACAGTAAACGGAATACAGGGGACTATCACATTCCGCTAACTGCGTTCACTGTCACCCGACAGTTCAGCACACTCCCAAGATTCTATTGACCAGATCAATTCTGTTATTCACCAGCAGTCGATTATTCTCGGCCATCGGATAAGTACATCGAAAATGTTCTGAGCGCTGGAAACTTCTCTATGGACCACTGTCGTTGTTTTCGTGTTGGCGGTCTAATCGACTGATTGACTGAGTGAAGGCTGACAGCGCTGCATTCGAGGCTGATCCGCGACTATTGCTGCCGCCATCGTCGTTGATGCTTCTTGCTGCTCGATGGTCGACGATCCCTCCACAACGATCGACCAGAACGCCACCATCAACACGACAAGTCGGCGGCCATCAGCACCATACACACTGCTAATGGCCGCTCTTCGTCCTCCGGGATGAGTGTTAGAATAGATTAGATAGGACGAACGCCGGCAGAAGCGCACACATCGACACCACGGATACACGAGCATATGCAGGCAGACGGACAGCCTGCCGGTATCTGTCGTCTACCACGGCAAAGTTTTCCCTCTCACTTCGACGGTTCGTGATATCGTCGCTGTTGCTGCTGCTACCACCGCCGCCGCCATCGTCGGCAGGGTGTGTGTAGCATTAGAGCAAATTCTGATGTGCTTGAGTCCAGTACTGTTATACTCGGTTAGTGTTATTCCACATACGTAATATCACTATTACGATTGTCGCTAATTTGATGATATCATACGAATAGTATTGCTACCTTTCAACTAATTGCCATGCTGCCATTGTCCAGCGCTGTCGATCGGATGCGGCATGAGTGGTGACTGTTCGGCTAATTCTGTCGTTGATGCGCACTATTTTTCATGGACATTAAATCGCTTGCCCTGAGGCTTTTTCGTTTCCTTCTCGCTCCGATTTTATATATTTTTATTTCTTTTTTTTACAAACTTGTGTGTGTTTATACCAAAAAAGCTGTGGTGTGTGTGTGGGACGGGGGAAGGGGGTGTCTCACGAGCAGCTCCAGCACAGTTGCTGTTGGCAATTAACGCTACTATTATTGCCACAGTTGCGATTGCAGCTGCGAGACAGTAAACTATTTCTTTCCTTCTCGCCACATTCTCTCGATAGTCACGGGATTATTGCTTTCGTTGCTGTTGAGGTCGATGACGGCCTACTGCCAGAATCAACACAATCTATTCACTCCCATCAAAAAGCCACCGCAAATATTAGCTATAATCCTGTTGATATTGAACATCTCGTTCTCCAACCTGTTTAGCTTTACAAGCGCAGGATGTAGGCTTGGTTGCTGCACAAGAGAGTTTACCAGCAGCAGCGGCAACTATTGCGTGGCGCTCTTCAATTTTCCCCAGGCAAAAGTCACCCAATAGGCGCTGTTACTCATCATAGTTAGTGATGGAATCAGTCAACCATTTAGGCAATGTCTCAGCTCAGTGGAGGAAGTCGACAACCTTTATAAAAAAAAAGGGAATGTAGGGAAAGGATGATGCGGTGTATCGGGTAGTAAAGTCCAGGAATAAAAGAAGCACCATTACAGTAAAACATCTAAGCTGACGCACAAGAAACCCAATATAACAAATACCAGTAAACAAACAGAGGACGACTGCGCCCTCTAGGAGCAAGGTTTGGAACTTATATCACTCAAAAGTGATCGCATTAACACTAGCGTAAATTTCAAATCGAGGGGAATATTCATGTCTGCATGAACACGATCATTTTAGAATCGCGAATGAGGAGGTAAAATGTAAAAAAGTTTTCTAACACATACCAGTACTTTGTGTAACTCTGAGTTCAAGTGCTACTTAAACTCAAAGAATTATGTGATTGAGTAATGAATGCGTAATCAATAATAAACAAGAAAATCTGCCATTCACTTCGCTATCCTCAAAGAGTTGTTAGTACTGTTGTTTGAGGCGGAGGTCGTCAAGCGTAAAGATGTGAGCTGTGGTCAAACGTCAGTTCCACGCTGTTCTGTTTTCGTGCAGCATAGCCAATACATAATGAGAAACGGTAATGTAGTAGTAAGGGAACAAATTAAAAAAAACAAACCAATAATAATCAATATTTCATATCTGTCAGCTTATATCAATAAAGGTCTATTCCGAACATGGAAGCGAATGACGCTGCAAATCCAAGGCGCATTAAAGATCGAAGCCCAGAATGTATAAAAAACTTCGACATGTCGTTAATCAATTTTTTCTTCGTACGCTGAGCTACGGAAGACGCGGAATCGTAAGCGGCGCTTAGGGTATGGTTGTCATCATAGTGAGGGTAGAGCATTTATTGCTTACAAGTAAATAAATTTGACGACGTTTCTCACAAGAATAATGAGTTTTATGGTACGTGTTGGAAATAAAAAAAAACGAATTCTATCTTTAACTGCTTTAATTCATTAGTCGACTGGAACTTTCAGATGAATACCATTTTTCTCGAATGAGTTAAAAACTGTATCTTCTTTAGCCCATTTTCTTATTTATTTGAACCATAACGATTAAAGCTGGCTAATATTTTGTAGTTCTGATTCCAAGTAACTACAATAATCTTCGAATTTATTGATCTGAAATGTGAACTGTAAGGCACGTCAATAATTTCATTTACAATAAAATGACAGCTAGCTTTCTCAATATCAAGTTGAAAAAACTTACGCAGTGCTGTCAAAGCTAATGCCGGAAATCGGGTTCACTTCGGGGGCTATACTGTGCACACTCTGTTGGGAATTTCAAGAGCAGACTTTTCACTTGATCGCATTACGTAATTAGCTGAATTTTTCTGCCTCGAATATGCGGATCATTTTTTTTCTAGTCTTCCATGAGCTACACTGGTCTATTGGAGCACGTTGGAACTTGTTCTTTTGCTTGAAATACTCTGCTACCGGACCTCGGTTAGGACGAGACGACTTGCAAGCCGTTGCGTTTTGGAGCTTGACTTTTTCCTGAAGATAATTATTTTTTTATTATAAGTAGTAAACATTTTCCAACGGCTAAATTGTTTTTGGTGCTTACTGATGGTATGGTAGCGACTGGAACACCTTTCCTGAAGTTAGCTAGTGTTTTGGGGAAAATTCTTGCTTCTTGGAGTCCGTCTCTCTTAATAATTCTTAAATGTTAGGTTAAAATATGTGAAAATGCTATTTTGTTTATAAGTTTCTAAAACCGTTTAAGTCGTGAACTGCTGAACCCTTCTCAAAATTAAGCATTGTTCTTCTATAGGGATTTTATGTTTTTATCCTCGATTGTTGGGTTCAATTGAGGGCAGACGTTTCCTAAATGTTATTTATAGGCTATTATTAATAGTTTTGCTTTTTGGCGCCTCTTCACCTAATTTAGGCCGACTCTCCAACAGTGGAGTTTTTTTATAACCATCGTTTTGGCTAATGGGAACAAATGTTTAGTTTAGCTCTTCAATCGACCTTGAACAGGCCGCTTCCACGAAATCTTGTAAAGCATACAAGCTTCGGCTATCACTATGCAAATAGTCAGTGCAGCGTTAGTCAACGTGGCATTCATCTGGCGAAAATCAAGGTACGTATGGTCAGCCCCACCAACTTCTCTCCACACCAACTTCTGTTCGAAGAACACATTACCGTACTCGGCTGTTCGCGTATCCTAAGCTACCCACCGGATAATGTGAAACGTGTTGGAAGGCCCTTTCGTCAAGTTCCAGACTCGGACCGCTCACGTCGCCCGGCCTTTTCGGGCTGAAATTACGGACTGAAACACTTTAGCTTTCGTCTGCCAATCCGGACGAATCCGGATTATAATCGGAATATTTGTTGCAATATGCATCTAAATAAAGACTAGGATGTAAACTTTAAATTGTGAACCACTGTAAATTCTGCTTCATCATCACGCGTAATGATTATGTGAACTTCACGTTTGCGTTTGAGCAACTCGGGAACTTCTAGTGATTCCAAAGGTTTTGCCTTCGAAAATTTCACTGAACTGAGTCCAACAAATGAGATAGGTTTCAACTATGCTGCTTAGACGCTTCATCCCTGCGTCCCGAGATGAATTTGTGGTTGAAAACTCACGATATTTTGTTCTCCGCTATAGGAGCAATCACTGCAAAAAACATGTCGTCAAAAAGCTGAACCACAAAAATCGGAATACTAAACCCTCAGTTATACTAGACCTTAGGTTGACAATTCTAAATCGACGCATGTGCATTCGACAGCGCTACTGCAAAGCGGTATCACCACCATTACTGGCGGCAAGGGCTCAATATTATTGTATCAGTTAAAATAGTACGCCAATTAAACATTACATCTAAAAACTAGCATCATAAATCACCGCTAGATGCGACCGTTATTTTTGCACTAAGGATAATTTCATCGTTAATTAATTCACAGCTTTCTGATTTCCACTTAGCATTGTCTGCTTTTTGCTTAGAATCTTCGCACAGCGTTCTTCTCGAATAATTGGAAACGGAATTCCACCGTCGCGTTCAACCATGCCAATTCTGACAAGAGCCTGCTTTCACATGAGAAGACCCCAAGGGATAAAGCAAGTAATCTTATTTTGTTACGCTTCCCGGGTCACTGCCGTGCCATTAACAGTCTAATTTTACAAAAACTCCAAATTCTTTGCAGTAATAATTTGCAATACCTAATTATGAACGCGTCATTCGAACTGAGTGACCAAACTTTAAATTCCAAAGGTACATATGTGTTGTGCCATAAATAGCAAATAGAAAATGCGAGGGTGTAAATCTGTCTTATGTGTAACATCTTATTTTTTGTTACTGGTTATTAACCAGAGTGATGTCGCTACTGTTATTTTAGATAATGTCAACTTTTTATATCATGTGTCATACTCTTGCGTTTGCGTACGATAGGTAGAAAAAATGACATGGTTTGCTGTCTGTGGGCACGTGGAGACGTTGTTTTTCTTAACGTACTTGCTATACCCACTAGAACTTTAGTATGGTACAACAAAAACCAACTGAGGCATTTCGATATGTAAATATTACTTTATCATAAATATATATATAAAAATAATTTATTTTCCAATCAAACTGACGAAATATTACCAGCAATATATAAAGCTGGTTCTACAACTTATCCGAAATTTTGTGTGTTTACCGAACGAACTGAACATGGAGTCATCATACTCAGGTTTCGATGTAGATGTAGGCGTTCCAGGGGCGTACCTGATCCGCACCAAGTACTTGTTAAATATGAGGTCTGGATATATTTTTTAGCCATGGAACGAAAGGGATTTCTCCCTTGATGTCCATCTGCTTAATGGCGCATCCACAGCCGACACAGCGTTTTGATGGTCTTTTGTGAAGTGACTGAAATCCAAATTTAGGGAGCATGCGACCCGTGGATTGCTTATAAATGAGTATTTTCCATGACCACTAGTCACTTGCCCAACCGTACAAAAATTTTTAAATTTTTTCAGATGTTCTGTACTCCATGTCTCCACATTGCTCATTATCCTTGAACTCACTAAGTCTTTGTTTAGAATACGTTTCAGTAAATCTCAGCGCAAAATGGCCAATGCACGCCTTAGCTCTGTCGAAATAAATAAGTTTTATATGGCATTTATGTACTAATTGCTCACAAATTAGTACATTCAATAGGTTCAGATCATGACTCAAGAAGCCATTTTAATGAATATACCTATATATAATGAATTGCTTCATGATAATCATAATGACTTCGCAGCCTGATAGAAAACCTTCGTTGTGGACTACGCGCAGAGGTTACTCGCGCGTAGCGTTGAGGTTTATAAGAAAAACGTAGACATCAGGTTTCGCCATGAGGGCACGATGCGTTTTAGTTATACAGGAATAGCTGACCAGACCAGCACAAGCGTTATCGATGTACCTCCGTTCGCATGTGCTATCAAATTTGCTTTGGCATGTAATTTTTATCGCCATGTATGTCGAAGACGAAATGTGACGCGCTTTCTAGGCACTATCATAGCTGGCGTCGCCCAGAAACTCTGGACAATCAAGTGTTTGATAATGGGTATGTAATTGATCTAGCAGAAACTCGCGCCTCTGTAGGCTAGAGCCACGTCGTTGGCAGGCTTTTCTGCCAATCCTGAATCTCCATGCACAAGGCCCTCTCAAGCCAATGAAAAACTCCAGCAATCGAGCACATCAGTGACTAGACTTGTGTGATGAATGGAAATAATGATCCGGTTTTGACACGGTAGCGTCGAAAAAAGTATAGGTTGGAAATACTACATTCGAAATCTGTCAAGCATTTTACCTGCGTTGAAGAGAAGTAAAAGTATAACGCTTTGCAATATTTGAATAGTGTGAAATTATCACTAACTAATTAGATTAAATAAAGCTTGCGTTTAGACCCAGAGTGTCAAGGAATTTCGCTTTGATTTGGGTGTGATTATTTATGGCATTTCTTTCAAGCACGAATTTCTTAATGTTCAAATGTAAGTGGTGCAATCACAGGCCTACCCTTTCACCACTGACCAAGTTTTTGTTGATAGTTTGTTTATCTTTACATAATTAATGAAGAGTTACTAAGTGGACATCTTTATTTTTTCATTGTAAGCGAACAATTTTATTGTTAAGACAATATCAGTATAGGGCACATTTTTTGCTATATAATTGACCCTCGTTATTATCGCCGGTGTTAAATCATTCAGATTTATCGGTGTGTTCACTATAACACGATCTTAAATAAACTCTCGATTGCATTTGTTTTTTAAACTGTTCTCGCTGTGGGCAGCGTTCTATGTGGCTTGTGCATATTAGAACTTTCAATATTTTTAAAAACTGAAACTTTACGAATACGAGTAACCTTGACCCACTCCATATAATATCTAGCAGCTGCTGAAAACATTGATACGATCTTCACCTAGGTTGCCTTCTGTTTCCCAATTTTTCTCACACTCAAGTGTAAATGTTTGCTGTTTGACGCCCCAAAAGAGTTAAATAGAGATGCATTAATTCAACAATACAGTCGGTTAATAGTTGTATACAACGCTAAATTGACTTTCCTTTTAATCCAGTCTAAGCATATCTAGCCTTGTGTAATGTCTAACGGCTTAAACACTGAACATTAAGTACAAAAGATCATGTTTATCGAATTCGATCGATATCTGAATATGTCGACTCCGGCAACGCACTTCACGTTTCATACTTGCATACATAACGAATGAAATGTATTCGCGAACGAAAAAAAATAGCTTCGAAGTAAATTAGGGCAGCATTTAACTTAAATTGCCTATCTAGAGCTAAATGCGTAATATAGCTACAACCCAAGGAATCTTGTAGACTATAACGTGGACCGTTTATAACATTATTCCTCTCTATTATACCGAGTTGGTAAATGACTGAGTCGCAAACTTGTACTTCGATTGTTTTGGGAAATTCATTATATGCAAGAACAATCTGACATGCTATAAACTGTGGATTCGGTCGTCCCAGCCTTTTTGTGTAAACCTCCAGCAACGACTGACAGCTCGCCAGCCCCTGGGAATGTTATACGCAGCAACTACTTACTGACCATATGATACGAAATTCTACAGTTCAAACCTATACAGGACTGATATCAAACATTCGTAACTCCACGGAAGTCTTACAAATAATAATTTAATGAACAAAATACAAATCTGTTGATAAAAAGCGTTTCGGCAAATTAGACACGTTATAGGTATGGATGGTGGGGGGGGGGGGGGGGTCTGAACCACTTCCTTGCCCAGTCTAGGGTTTCTCTATGGCTTACACTGTGCAAACCTAACTGCAATGAGATATTACTAGAGGAAGTGCTTACCGGTTACTTCTAGATATACTCGAGAATTTCAATTTAAAAAAGCGCGATATTATCCACAAGATATGTGTAAAAGATTGCATACAGCTTTATATGGTCCACTAAAAAGTATATTAGAAGGGTCGTAATATTTTTCGTTTAGCTTTACTTTTTATATTAACAGCTTTATTAGCGGTATTATAATAACAGTATTAATTCATTACTACGCATATCACTTCTGTGGGTTAGCTTGTTAGTGAAAGTTTTTAATTTTAATTTGTAAGAATAAATAATTAATGTTTAATTTGTTTCCGGTATTTTGTTCGTTCATAAAGTCCTACCTAGATCCTGTCCGTTGTAGTCAACGGATAAGAAACTCATCAAGCTGGAGTATAGTTAATTCTAAAAGCTATGAATGAAATAAAAGCCATAGGCAACCGACCGCTAGAGACAATGAGAGAAGCTAATCCAGTCTGTATGCGTTTATGTACTGTGGAAGCTGCTGACGCTACGTTCACTGCTTTTCATGTTAATTCCTCTAAGGTTTGATCATTATATAAGGCCTCCCCGTTTCCTAAAACTGAGAATATCTATCAAACGTTCGTAGATAGATTTCTTTGTTGTTATCCTTTATGACCTTCCCTTTGACTACCTCAATAGCGCATCTTCGAAATCTACGTTTGCGCGCCGGAACATGGGCTATCTAGATAAAATCTACGTCGGATATATAATCCATTTGGCCTCTAAATTAGCAATCCATATGTTTTACGAGCAAAAAATCAGTGACAATAGGAAACCAGAAGGATACATAATCAGAAGAAGGCGACCACTGAGAACGATGAAAGTTTATGATACTGAATTTTTGGTTTCTATTGACTAAATAATGACATTGTAAAATCCACAAAGTTTTCGAGCTAATTGGATTTATGCAGTTAGCAGATTTGCCGCCTGACGAGTAATTAATGAAATATTGCTACCCTCTATATTAGCGTTCAAGTGATTTGTTAATTCCATTGGTTAGTGAGTTTTAGAAAAGCAAGTTGAAACTCCAACAATAGCAATACATGCTTAAGCAACAGAACGTAATTTCCGGAGCACTTTTTCGTGCCAAGGTTAAAATGCAGGTGCAGTATAGTTCATATATTTAGGCTACTAATAATTGCTAAACGTCAAATGGTCAGATAGTCTGGGCATCGGTGAGAAAAAATATCACCTTCGCCTTTTTTTTAAAAAAAAAAGGCGAAGTGATACTTTTTCAAAAACTACCACGCTATTTTAATAAAACGCAGGTCAAAAATTAGCGTAAAATTTTACTAGTTATCTGGATACGTCCTTGTCTACTAATGTTAAAGGAAAATAATGGTTTGTGAGGTTTTAATAATAATTATTATAATTATTCGTAGTATTTTAGGCATGTTCACCATATTTCACATTTCTTGCATATCCATTGTACAAACGCAGAACAATCATAGGCCTCTGTTATATAAACTTTTGCCCTTGTACACTTTACATTACTACTCATACCAATTGTATTTAACCTCGACCACCCAATCGTACCACATCACAATATATTCGATAGACACAGATTATCATTTACTCTTATTACTATTGTCAGCGAACTACATTTACATATATTCTTTACTACTGCACTCGCAACTCGACATTGATAAACCCAGTCGTACAAGCAACGCTCTTCACATGGTCATAGCAGTAGTTCAAACCAAAGTTGCAATTATAATCATGAACGAAGTACTGAGAACCTATTTATCTACAGGGAGGATTGCTGCTGATGTTGTTGTTCGATAATTTTTCCGAAGGTAGCAGCTTGCATAACAGTGAAGAAACAATTTGAATTAACAAATAAGATTAGTTGATCTAAACACATTTCAAACAAAAAAAAAACAGATAATTTGAGAAATCCAACATGTCTTAGCCGCTGTACTCGATGGCGTCACGTGTTCACAAGAAAACTCTAAAGAAACTCATACACACTCATATTGTTATGCAGTATTTGTCTCACAACAAAATCTCATTTGATTGCTGTAGTCTATTAATGCGCCTGTCACAGAGTTGAATGTACACAAAGATTGAAAGCTGAAAACTCCTCTTTACCTCTAAGTATGTAACACATCAAGATTAGTACGAAACATGCTATGCCGCCGTCGGTCACGATCTCCAACAATGACAGCCCGACCTCGTGCTTCATGTTTGTTCCCTAGTGTCCTGCCGGAAAAACACTTCCTATGCTATTTACCATCTGTACACAAGCAGATCAAAATAACCGTGTTTACTTGCAAAACACTCCTATCGGCTCTATCTATATTTCTTTCATTCTTCGTGACAGAACACGTTCTATATTGTTTTTTAGCTAATTCTTTTTATCCATACATAATTATAATAGTTAGCATCGTATAGCTAAACGGCCTGTACAGTAAACACATGCGTCGCCCGGCGACAGCCTTCAGTCCAGATTGGGTAATAATCATAGTGAACACTTTTCAGTTGTCTCTTTGTTGATACCTAGTTCAAATATTACTTGTGAATCGCTTATCGTTTTGTTTGCCCAGTCAAAACGATTCAGTCTCACGTAATTCCTTTTTACAATGGTTAAAACACTAGCCCTTGATTTTGCACTACTGACTTCTAACTCCTTCAAAAGATGGTTTGTCCTAAAAATCTAAGCGCAGAGATTAGGAAAGTTACTGGAACCATCAATGTGGCAAAGGTGACCACCCATTTATCGATTAAATACTAATAGGATATTTAGTTCTCTGCTTTTTCCCTTTCCGTGCATTGACGTTTGAAATTAGTGTTTCCGCTATGTACTGCACAATGGCATCCCGATGTTAAGGCAGTTCTTCCATACAATGCCAGCGTCGCTCTTTCAACTCTAGTAACGTTTAGAATTGCTGGTATTGAGTTATCATGTCGTTATTGTTTGTTAGTTCAGTCTACTGTCATTTGTGAGTTTTCAAGTACGTAAGGCATGATAAGGTATCAAGTAATCACAATGGTTTGGCCAAAGCTACATATTAGAGTTCAGCCGACTGCTTTCCATAGCGGATACGACAAGCCTTGTGGTCGTTCTTCGGTAGATCTGTTTTATGAGAGCTTTTCATTTGCCTGTGGTATAATATCGTACAGAGCGCGCTTTGGTTTAACCTTACTTGAATTAGGTGAGCACGAGGCGAAAATGTGGGAATACTGAATCTACTGCTATCGTATCTGCGAAACACCTAATGCCATCATTTCGTGCCTCAATAGGGACCCTGTCCGGGATACGGCGCCCTTTGGGGTGGCATTCCTCCCTGCATAGGCGGCTGCCCACCTCGCTGTTGCTGCGGGTTCATGAATTGGTTAGGATTTTGGCCCCGAGCCATTTGTGGACCTTGTTGCTGGAACCCACCTCCCATCATTCCACCTGAAAAAGGAATATGATTATAAAAGCACAATCAAAAATAGACACTGATAAACTTATCTAGTCAGAGACGACTAAATTGATTTCTATGTCAGTAATCAAAATGCCGTATGCTATCTAGTCTTTGGTGAAGAAGCTGATATAGCTTGACACAGGCAATATAAGCATCTAGAAGGCCTCGTAATCCACATATAATTATTCGCTTAAACGATGTTAAAGGTAAGAGTTTAGGAAATGTGACAAAAAGCCTTTAGGACTTTCATCTATAGTTTAAGATGGATTCCCCTATGATTAATGTGTCTTTATAGGTGCCTAAATGCATGGGATCATCCTACACTCGAAGGAAAAATCCCGGCTAGTATATTTATATGAGCACCATCTGCTTTTACAGAAGAAATATTAGCCAGCCGAGTCACGAAACAGCTATTGGAAACATCAATTTCCATTGCGAAAAACTAGATATTGTGAGCGCCAGTTCCAATATTTAAATGGCGGACTGAAGTTACATTAAACCTATATATAATCTTCCTAATTTAATAGGCCACATAACACGATCAGCCTTACCGATTCGTATTCCAGTAAGCTATTACGATATCCTGGTAAGTATGTGGTATTAACCAAAACTTCAATTTCTTCTCGCTTCTTACTCACCTTGCCCACCCATGCTCTGTTGTTGCTGAGGGCCTATTCCACCAGGTTGACCGGAGTTCGATAGGGGGTATTGAGGCCGTTGTTGCATTCCGCCCGCTGTCTGTGGGTGTCCGCCGGCACCGGCGGCTACATAACCGCCGCCAACACCACCACCGTATCCGCCTCCTCCCTGACCAGCGAAACCGCCTGGTCCAGCCATCATGTTCGGAGGAGGCGCACCTCGAGGTCGTACACCTGCTTGCGCAAGTACGTCATATATCATAAATATTATTAAATATTTGAATAACTTTATTAACTGCACCTTATATGGGGAACGTTTTGAATTGACTAAACACACAAACAAGAAGCTAGCATTGGACGACACATCTGAGCGGATCAATTAAAGAGCTACCAGCGTCTGCTCTTATTGAAGATGTAAAAGGGCATGGAATCCAAAATGATGATACAAATATTAGTAATATATGGGTACTTGCTGGTAGTCTGAAATGTATGCAATAGTTAAATTCAAGCACCTTAAAAATGCAATAATACTTAGGAAGATTGTAAACCTTGACATAAACAAATTATGGAATGACTGAATAGAAGCGTTTATTAAAACCACTATACACTTGGTGTAATACAGGTATTCTGCTAAATCGGCCCATGAATAAACCCACTAAGATTATCCATTTCGTCTAACCTTAACTACTAAGTCTAAGAATTTAAAAACAGCAAATTGAATTATTTTTCTTAGTCATTAAAAGAACAAAATAAGCTCACAATGGGAAACCTTTTGTCGACACCTGTTATATGTTATGTAGCACGAACAGTGTTTGGTGTATTTAGGCTAATAACAGCGAATAATTAAATAGAAAAAAAACAGTGATAACATACGATATTCGGCACCAACTGAAAGAAAACAAAAAAATAATAATGTCATTCTTAGTTAGGCTTTAACTTTGTATTTTTGTAAATCAACACGCTGTAGTCCTCAGACTATATACATTGTTTACTTTGGCTTTCATAACGCATGCGGTTCTGGAGTTTCAGTAATTTTAAAAACTGAAAAAAAAATACAAGGAAAGTTACCTACGACGCCCCATAAGACGACACTACTAGCGATATTAGTTTTTGCTTATAGAATAATCAGCTCCCTTATAATCTCACATAAATGTTAGTGCCTGGTATACAAACATTTTTTTAGGAGGAGTAAAAACAAACCTTGATCTGCAAATTGTCCCGGACCTGGACCCTGCTGCTGACCGAATTGGCCTGGAGGTCCCTGTCCGAACTGGTTGGGGTTCTGCAGCCTTTGTGGAGCCATGTTGCGCTGTTGAGGTGTCATAAGTGGCATACGCGGCGTACTCATCATGTCTATGACGAAAACAGTCGCAACGACAATAAACGAGATGTGTCAGTAATTCATAATTTTTTTTTATATAATAAATCTTATAAGCAAAGCAGACAAACGCGAAATTCACCTAAAAGTTGCCTCGTGGAAAGAGAAATCAAGAGTACTTGACTAATAACAAAGATGTATATATCTGGGGTGCAAATATCTTTACAAGCAGACACATTCATAAACACATATAATAGGTAATAATCATTGCTCTACATACCCCATTCTGAAACAAAAAAAAAACAACAGTAATCTCATGTATGGTTTTAAATCACATGTAGGTTTTAAAATAAAGCATTTATGCGGCCATGCGTAGGTAGCCCGTGAGCATTCGAACTTACCTGGTGGTCCTGGTTGGGGTTGCATATTGCCTCCGTACTGCTGGCCTGGGTTAGGCTGTCCGGGATAGCCTGTGGGACCACCCGATTGAGGTTGCCGCTGACGCAGCATCGACGACAATGCCGCTTTGGCCGGCTGTCGCTCAAAGCGCTGCGGGCCTATTTGGGCACCAGGTCCCTGTGGACCCATCTGTCCGCCACCAGACGGCTGATAGTAACCTGTTGGACCTGGTTGGGGTTGACCAGGCTGTTGTTGCGGTGGTGGCTGTGGCTGCTGTTGAGGTCCTTGTCCATAGCCCCAGTTTCCTTGTTGTTGCTGAGGTCCCTGTTGACCTGGTTGCCCTCCGCCAGCAGGACCACCGGGGCCTCCAGGGCCTCCGTAGATGTCGCCGTACGCCATTTGGCCTCTTGGCGCTTGAATTGAGGTAGGTGCTGGCTGGTTTTGTGGAACAGCCTGTTGTTGATTCGCTTTTGGTTTACGGGGTCGACGTGGCTGTCGCGGTTTACGAGCACCTCGGGTGGGGCTGCTCCCGCCGGCCAGGCCCATATGACCTGCAGGTCCACCCATCATTGTCTGATGTGGTCCCATCATACTGGGTGGTATGCCTTGCTGGGGCATGCTCTGCATTTGCCCACCTGGGCCCCCTGGACCCATCGAACCACCAGGTGGCATCTGTCCCATGTTCATCGGTCCACCGGGGACACCCATACCCATTGTGCCCATGGGTCCACCGGGAGTCATTTGACCCATTGTACTACCTGTAAAGACGGTTGGATAAAGAGAGACAGTAGTAACATTAGTCGCGATCTAAAATATAAAACTAGTGATAATGACAAGGTGTAGCTAAAAACTAATAAAGAAAATGTGCAAAAGAACAGAAATACTTCTTTAACAAAAACTAAGGTAAGACGCTTAGAAGATCTAACAATAGTCGCATGCAAACCGTTTTACAGGTCTAACTCTCAGGAAAGCAAAATGTACAGCTTTTTTTCTTAACCAGAAGAGAAACATGACTCTGATGGATGCGACCCCTATACTTGTGTGTTTGAATAAACTTTATACATCTTTACTTTATGCGGCTAACCAAAATATAGCAGTTAGCGGAAATAATTTGTTTTAATAAGGTTCAGTTTGCAAAAAATTATGATAATCATGTAGAATTCAAATGGGGAACAAAAAGTTGGCAACTTACGCGTACCTTGGGCTCCCATGTGACCCCCTGGCCCCATGGGTCCTTGCCCAATATGTCCTGGTCCCATATGTGGCGGCATTCCAGCTTGCGGTCCCGGACCCATTTGTCCTGGACCCATTTGGCCAATTTGTCCTGGCATCTGGCCGCCCATCGGGCCTGACTGAGGTCCTGGACCTGGCTGTACGGGTCCCATTGGATTCCCCTGTCCTAAAGGATGGCCCGGATGATGTCCTATTACCGGCTTAATATCCATCATGTGGCCACTGTGAGGAGGACCGTGTGGTCCACCAGGAGTCTGTCCCATCAGTCCTGGCGGGCCCATATTTCCTGGAGGACCACCTGGCATTGGACCACCCATCAGATGCTGCTGTGGACCGCCATAGCTTTGAGCTGCCATCATACCACTGGACTGCTGTTGTGACGCCTGCTGTTGACCAGGACCAATTGGAGCTCCGTGTGGATTAGCTGGAGTTGGTCCATTGCTATTGTTCCCAACCGAGACCTGTGGCATATTGTTGTTGTTCGTGTTGCTCGTATTGCTTATTGGCACAGGCGCCGTGCTTGCTACAGCGACAGGCGGTGTCGGCGTTGCAGATGGCGGTGGATCTAGGTCTTCTTGAGGCAACTGAGGTGGATCAAGGAAATAGTCGCTGCTTTTCACCAGAGCGCTGTGAGTATGCCAAAGAAGGCTTCGATATGTTTCTTCGAGGCGGGTTGGTTTTCGTTCGACACGAACTGCTCCGAACCACCTCCACATAAGTGGGGCAGGGTTTTTATACCCTTCGAGCAAATCCCACGGTGAAATGTTCTGCTTCTCTGCTACTTGTAAACCCTGCTTTTTATCAATGGAATCGAACCCTGCAATTTTGTTCCCTTTCGTGTCGATGAGTGAACTGTAGAAAGTAAAAAATAACATATTGGTATTTAATAGATTGTAGAAATTAACATATTTACAGATCCTAAAGTATTTTCTATGACAGATCGGGCAATTAGCTGCAAAGCGAATAGCACGAAACACGAACACGATATAGCGACTTTGTGATGACCGTGCACTAAATATTCTGATTTCCATAAACCACAGCTTTAACATTTTCAGTGATTTCTAGGTAAGTTTAATGTTAAATTCTACAAAAAAGGGTCCAAAATGAAGTGAAAGTAATAACCCAACTGTTTATCCAGTCAAGCGTCATCAAATCTATACTGGTTACTTACCCCATGGGCTCACAGGTAATTACTGTGCATTGTCTTTTCGGGAAAGGCAGGAGTTGTAAAACAAGCTTGACATCGCTATTCTGCGAGGACTCGTTTATTTCCTTTTTCAGTTTTTTGATCAACGCGAAATACTGTCGTCGTGAATCTTCACTAAATGTACCCTCATATGAAGTGTGGATGAGCGTAGCCAGCATGTCGAGTACTGTATAGAAAAGTTCCTTGTGAGAATGTGAATCAACCAGGCCTGTTGTAATCAATTCCAAGAATATTAGAGCCCAGTCCATTGTATACGTTGTTGACCTTTGGATCATGTCAAACATTCCCCCCACCAGACTCAACCTGAGCAATAGCGCTTCGTGAAAGCTTTTTCTGGCTTTCAGGTCATCTAGTATTGTCTTGTCGTCACGCGTCGTGCTCAAACATTGGGTAAGCTGCGCGTTCAGTGACTTCAACAGCGATTCACGATGTTCATCTTGTCCTTTCAAACAAGACAGTATAAGTGAAAGAAATGGCTGATGATTCAAAAGAGCAGCGCCTTTGCACGCCTTAGTATCTTTCTTTGCAGCGTAAGCGGTCCAATTGCCGTTTTCAAGAGTATGACCCGCCTGGCGCAGAATTTTTCCCTGAACGCCAGGCAGCTTTGAGACGAGTGGGGCGACAAACCAAACAAACTCCGTGTGATCCTGCTGCTGGGACGACCGTTTTGAGGGTGAGTGACCGTGGCCATGTTGCCCTTGATGCCCGCCTGGGGGTTTCCTATCTTCGTTACTATTCGAAGCGCCTCCGCTACTAGTGGATTGCTGTTGGCCTGATGCAGCCGCATCACACAATTGGAATACGTCGATCGATGCTCGAGCTACGTTGTCCAACCAGTGCGGGACCTCTGCCGATTGTTGACACTGCATGTGCATCACTTGGAGCTATAGAAAATTTATCACCAGAAACGTAATAAATAAAAAATAAAACAACTATGTAAGCTTTTTTTTCTAGAAAACCTTATTTATTGTAAATATAAAGTAAGTGTTCACTACTGACAAAAATAACTCGTTGGTCAGAAAAGTGTTAAGCAATATAGGTTTTCAAAAACCTTATGGTAAGCAGTTAGAAGTTAAATATTATTGCCGATAAAGATTACATTAACTGTCTGCCTTATTTAACTGATAGTTGTTGCATTTACCTGTAGCCAAGATACGCGCAAACTCCATTGATCGAGGTTGGACAATATTTTGACAAGCCGCTGTCGATGGTCAGGATTCGACTCAACTCGTCGTGTACCGCCGTCAGTGGAAAAACTGCTTTGGGGGTAGCATATCAAGCCCAGCAGAGACTCTGCTTGTGAGGGGGTCAGCATCGGATCTAGCAGAAGATCGTTTGTGCAGAGTAGGTCCGGATCTCGAAGACAACGCTCATGTACCCATTGCTGTGAGCATATCTGGGCCAGTGCAAACTTAGAGTAGTCCTTGAGCGACGCCTGACTTGCCATCGACAGCGCGTCGGCGTCTTCGAGCAGCTGAGGGCTGGTATCATTAAGATTGGCATCACTCCCCGTTTCCCCAAGAAGCAAAATCGCTTTCAAAACCGCTAGAACGGGTTCAACGCGCATACTGTTGTGTGCAGCTAACAAAAGATGCCGATCGCACGCAGCTTTAATCAGAAAGCGCCCAACAGGTACAGTTCCACCAGTCGCTTCAACCGTCCTAAACAGTCGCAGAAGCATGTGACAACTCATTCGAGCACCGGGCTCTGCTTCGATATGGGTTGCTCCACTCACTGGCGATGCGCTCAAAAGTGAAGGAATTGCGACATGAACGACAAAGTCTTGAAGAGTGAAGCATCGCCTAGCCACAAGCATCGACGAAAGTACCGCTAAATGGTCGTGTGTGGCGACATCATTGATGTCTACCACCTGCAACACATCAACGAAGCCGCACCCGTGATTTGAAGAACAGCACAGCGCCTTTAATATGCCTAGCCATTCCCCAGGCAACTGTTGACAACCAGCGGTCATCTCGGCACACAGGAGCGCAACGTCGTTTAGGCGTTCGAGATCAGTACATGAGGAAACAGCTGCGATCGCACTGCATACAAACGAGTAACGGGCTGAGGGATTCTCGTTGAGCTGTTGCAACACAGCTGCGTGGGCTGCGGCCGCATTTGGTGCAGCATTTGGTTCTCCTGGCCGTGCGACTCGAGGATTGGCCAACAGTTCTTGGAACTGTGAAGTTTTCCACATGAAATGCACCTGTTGCGGAGTTTGGTTTACATAAAAGTTCTGCTTTACCTGTAAAAGAATCACAAACAAGCCAATAAATTGGTAAACACTAAGATTCGAAACGTAATATTGCGTATAATGATTGTGCTTTGCAGAGATGCTTATGTTTTTCCGTGCAGATCTGGTCTTCGCTATTTTATCAGACAAATGCACGAAACAGTATTCGAACTATAACTATTCACTGAACTTGAGTGGTAAGAAAACTACTAACAAACATCGTTCTTTTCCACAGCTTAATCATGGAAAAGGTTACATCACTCTCATGGCATTTGAGTAAATGTTTTGTTAACTAAAAAACGTATGTATATAGACAACGTAAATTAGTAAACATAAATTCTACCATATGTCAAATACTCCGATCTTACCTTTGCACATAACGCTCCCAAAAACGAATCTGCATACTTCTGTCTCAAAAAGTAGCAAGCTGTATAAAGGTCATATATGTAACATAGAATGCACCTGAAATTAGAAGATATAAATAGGACGACGGTGCTATTAATAAACTATATATACACGTTCAGCAACGAGTACCTCTCCTTTTAAGTAGGTCTATTTTAACAATGCGTCTAGGTATATGAGGTTGAATTACCTCTGTGCGCTGGAACATTTACTGGTATCCTCGAGGTTGGCGACTAATCGACATAGGGCGTCGCAAATGGCGAGCGTCTGCTCGTGTGACACCAACAGACAGCAATGGTAACGGTATAACAGACCTACAACATTTAGCGTCACCGTTGGTACATAGACCCCAGCCACTGGTGAGCCCTGTAGTACAAGAAAAAAGCGAACAAATCAGTTTTAGATATTGTCCACTTTAGCAAATAATTAGTGTATTGCTGTGATGGAGCACTTTGTCATTACCAGTCAGGTGATTATTTGTCATTAATTGCTTTTAGTTATTCAAGATAGAACCAAAGTAGCGAGTTTATTACACTGGATTAGCTAACCTGCAGTAAAAAATGATCTTACGTCACACTAATATTACCTTCTGGACGAGCATTGCCTCAACATCGGGTAGCTCCTTTAGTATATGCAGACATAATTCAAGAAGTCCATTGACATTCTGAGCCATTTCCATCAGACTCAACAGAAACGAGATATGCTCCGCCTAAAACAATTAAAATAGGGTAAATATTATTCTTTAATGAAGACCTTGCTAAATCTTAATCTTTGTTAGTTGTATCACGAGTTTTTGTACCTTCGCAACCAATCTCATAATTTGTTGTATTAAAAACAGAGAACTCATTAGCTCACCTGGTAGATTGAAACAAAAACACATAACAAAACGTAAAAAATTCCATAAAGCATCACAGTGGATACAAATAACGTACCAAGGGCAGGTAATTAGAGGAGCCGGTGGCAAATCCGTTTATCATCTCCAAAAGTTGTGCCCCTACCGACGCTGCTACTGTATGCTGATCATTGTACGGTAATGCTTGGAACCGTTGGCTAACTGCGTCCAGTGATACAGATTCCTTTGCACTCTTACGAACCTTACCACCCTCTGATACGTCCATGCACGCTTTCTTGGCGAACAGTTTGCCGGCATCTTTGGCAACCTTTTTTACCACATGCCGGGCCTCATCACGTGTACGCCCAACACCATAGAGCAGTACGTGTCTCTGATTGCATTCATGTGAAGCTCCTCCACCGCCCGTACCGTCTAAATCAGCTGCAGGTAGCGGGAAGTGCTTCGTGTACTGGAGATGACGCTGCTGTTTTGAGCTTATGTGCGGAGTACCCTCCTTACCGTCTTCACGGTCGGAGCCGACTGAATCGGAGAATAGTTCCGGTTGTTGATCGCTTTGCTGTTCCTCCTTAATTCGTTCGAGAAGTTTACCGAGATCGGCATCGAGCCTTGTATCGTCGTAGTCCATTTGAGGATCACTGCCACCCCATCCATGGGCTTCCTGTTTGACCGCAGGTGGCACCTGTCCACCGGGTGAAAATAATGGCAATTGGGTACTGTTCGGACCACTTTGAACGCCCCCAATACCCGGCGACGGGCCATGCGAAGGATCAAGAAAGCCAAGGGACGAAGGCCCTGGCGGCGTGTTAACTGACCGAGAGGAGCTCGCACCTGGTGGCGGTGGAACCGATGCGATAGCAGCCACGGGCAAAGACGCTACTGGAGGATTGGCGAAATAACCCCTTGAAATTAGCGTGCACATGTACAAGTCATGAGAGAAAACTTCCCACCGAATCAGTTCGCAGAAAAGTAACACGAGATTGGCAAACGCCAGTCGCGATTCAGCTACTTTCTCGTCAAGTATTGGTGCTTGCGTATCAAGAAACCGCACGAGAAGATCTTGAAAAATCGGTGGTTGAACAACAAACGAATCGTCGTCGTCTTCCTTGCCCACTTGCGGCCCCTGTATCTCGGCCTGTTTACGCTCTAATAGCTTAGCGACGATCAGGGCTCGGTGCTCGCCCCGTCGTTTAGTGGTTACTGCCCATTCACACACAAGCTTTACAAATGGCTCTAGCTCCTGAACGGCTAAAGACTTCCCATCGCCTTCACTACTTGACGCTGTCGTCGTCGGCCAATCGGTAAAAATCTTACTATAAAGCGTTTCGAAGGAATTATTTGTATCTATTTTATCGAATGAATGTCGATCTAACGCATCAAGTGTGGCGAGTACTTTGGTCATCACAGCGCCAGTCGCCGTACTCTGACTTTGCCATTTCTCACACGACCAACGCATTTCACAAGCACGACTCCGCTGGATGATATGCTCCTCCGCTTCGCGAAGTTCTCGCCGCGCTTCTAAATCTTCAGGGATAATTGGCAGTTGTGACGGTGAACATGGCAGTATGTCCAGAGGGCTCCCATTAAGCATACGCTTCGAAGAAACTTCGTCTTTGGATAACCCCTCAGGGATTGTCTGGTTGAAAACCATAGCAGTTGGGCAATCCAACGTGATGATTTCCACAATCGAACACATTGTCAAAAATGGCGTCCGATGATAGGGACATGACAAAATTTCGACGAAAGCCTGCGCCAGTGGGCTGAGCTCTTCTACTGTAAGGGACCCTTCCCGCTTGGCGGCAGCGACAGCTCCGCCTTCCTTCAGTGTGAAGTCCGCTACCAAATGGGCGATCTTTTTCGAACACTGATAAGCTAGTCGCCTTGATAAGATTTCATTCTTGACAAAGTCAGTTGTATATTGAAGAACCAGTAATAGCGTTATTCGTAATGTGGGGTCATCTGGTCCTTTTGTTCGTTCAATAAGTTCTAACAGCCATGATAAGAAGTCCTGTTGATCTAATAGACCTTCCTGGTAACAATGACTTGCCAGCTGACAAAGGTACTGCCAATGCTTGGCCAATGTCTGACTGTGCATATCAACCTGTGAAGCAGGGGGCGGTGACTGCTGTGGTGGTGTCGTAGATTGGTTTGACACACCTGGAGGTGGGGGCGAAGGTTGTTCCACCATGCGAATGAGGATATCCTTCATAAATTTGCACAGTGAATGGGTCCAGTCTTGTGATGGATCTGGCAGTTGTCGCTTCTTCATTTTGGCCTCAGAGATGGCCGCTGTATAGACGCTGGCCATCTTGAGGAACCAGGCGGCGCGCACCATGGGTACTTGAAAGTCGAATAATATAGTAAAGATTTCCTCCTTCTTATTGAAAATTGGCACTTTTTTCGCCAAGGAGATAAGAGGCTTAGAACCTGCCAGATCTTTAAACCAGTTCTGAAAAACAAACAAAACAAAAAGCTTAACAAGAATTGTGGATAAATAGTTACTATAAAGAAAGATAGTAGGACGATTGTACGCATTATCTCACCATAAACCTTGTTATGTTGATGCATATCGTGTGCATATTCCCATTGGTTGTTACTATGAATCAAATGTAATTTCAATATGTATCTTTATGCTTTTCATAGAAAAACTTAAATTGTTACTATATTTTCAGTAGGATTAACTATTCTTGCTGAATACTTAATTGTTTGAATTTCGTTTTGGGATAAAGCTCTGAGACATTTACCTCAAAAACATTTTTACTTTTGGCAGTAACTGGCCAAAAGCACTCTTTAACATTAATTTGCTGCTTTTTCCGGCCCGTATCTTGAAGTGTGTTGAGTTCCTGTTTCTTAATTAATACACCAGAAAAAAAAGTGCTGAACTTGGCCGTTGTGATATTCGCGTGACGCGCCGTGCCGCATTCGTCCTGGATAGGATTGGCTGCATAGCCCTGCTTCACGTTTGTTGCCGTTATTTCATCCTACAAAAAAATCACCACAAAATGAAGCATAACTTTTTAATAATGACCAGGATAATACAAGCCACCCAATTTAGTCTTTTCGCTATAAAATTTTATTTAGTTCAATCACCACGTAGGTGTTATGTTCTAAAACTAAACAATTATTCCAGACGCTTTGACCTATACTTCATTTATGTCTTTGATTCATACAATATAACGTTAAATATAACACCAATACTCACCTGAGAGAATGGGCTATTTTTTTAATCTTATATGTTACTTTATTCTATATTGTTGAGCTAGAGTGTCTGAAGGCTGCTCACAATAATGTCTGTAAATTAGTCGTCATAGATAAAAATGTATTTACCATTTTTCAAAGTATACACCATTTTTCTAACACTGCTCCTAGTCATTTCAACAAAAGTTAAAAAGGCTTATGCGATACTCCTGCTGATTAATCGCCGCCAGGACCCAAATAATTTTCATTTTACTTTTCTAACTAACTAAACAATCTGGCGCATTTTTTGTCCATTACCCTAGAGAATGTTGTACACACACCTGAGAACGTCTAGCCACTGAATGCGTCTAAGAAACGCACAACTGACATGCAATTAACGGCATACAGGGTCTACCTCGGTTCAGCGGGTGCGGGAGTGAATTGCTCGCTTGTTCTCTTTCATTCTCTAGCTACAATAAACCCCACACGAGAATTATTTCAGCAGTGCTATTTCCTCTGCATGGTTAACCTCGGCCGATCGTTTCTTCGATTGAACCACAGACTTTTAACAGAGATCACATTTAGTTTGCGTTAAAGTTTGCGGGGCATTGAAATACCGGCGTCCGGACACAATCGAATTCGCATCAACAATAATAGTGGATAAGATATACACACAGACACAGACACACTGGTTGATGTCAACACACCCTTGGATACAGAGAGGATGATGTGACACCAAGCGTAATCTCCTGTAAATTTTAATCATCTGGTTTGCTATTGTAACACATTTGTGTGCAAAATGAAATCTCCAGAACTTGCATGCTCTATCTAGTATGCTATTCTTAGCATTGTGCTAGTAATATAAAACAATAGGCTGTCAGTGGATACAGTTGATCGGAGGAGAGCCCCTATCGGGGAGAGTAAAAGCAAACAAAGTCAGGACCACTTCGGCTAGTATGCTTGTAGACGATGAAGTTGGCTGATTTTGGTCTCGCTGGCTAGCTGATAACAGGACATACCTCTTTTTGCTTAGGGTCCTGTGGGTAGACGTCAGGAGGCCCAAGACGGGGCTTTTTCAGGGCCCTCTTCTCGTACAACCAAGGAGCCACCGCCGCCATCTTTGTTGTGATCCAGGACCGCTACTCCTGTCAGATCACATAGGGGAAATTCGGCTAAATGAGAAACACCCCAGTGACCAATGAAAGAGCTAAATTTCGGCAACCTGTGATCGCATATAAGAGAGTAGAAGACTACCAATAGAAATACATGCAAAATTATTATAAAATTATATCGAAATTATCGGATTCTGAAAACGGCGGGAATTTTGAACGAGGCGAACCGGGCGGGCAAAGCATAAGTGTCTGTGTTTTCGTTTGTTTTAAAAAAAAATTCATTCCTAGTAAAATAGATGGAAAGTTGCAACAGTTTTCGATAAAATAACATAAAAGCAAATCATATTAATGGAATAAATGAGTGTACTAGAGGTTCGCACACCTATAAAAATCATCCTTGGAGCAATCCTTGGTGTTTAACGCCACTAACATATAATTGTTTAGTTTTTTTTGGCTCTAATAGAAAAATGTAACTATCATTAATTGAAATCATAACCTGCCGTAGTATAACGCAAAATTTATGAATGAACATAGGTGTTGTGTATGTTGAATCAAACCAGAGTGCTGTTCTGGCGTGCGTTAAGCTTGCTGTTCTAGACAAAACGATCAGGCGGGGTAAAAAAATTAATAAACATATAGTGTAGGTAACAAACATAACGTGATAACCTAAAATGATCATTCCTGCATTTACATTTGGGTGATACAAACAGAATCTGCTGTGAGAGCCTGTCTAATTGGGGCAATGTTTTGGTTTATAATCCAAACGAAACCGAATCGACAAGCAATAAAATGGCGCATACCAGGAAACACTCGCTCTGAGTCAATACAGCTTTCTATGCTAGTGCTAACCGGTTAGCTTACGCAGATGACGCGCCCTTGAGAGGCATTTTGCGGTACACACATTGAATATGAAAAGAATGCGTATCTAAAAGTATGATGAAATTTTAACAAGATGTCCCCACAAGCATAATCAGAAACTTCGTTTGCCAGTGGCACCCGTATTAAACGACTGGTTAAGGTTTCGATGGATTTGACATAGATCGGTTCTCGGTTTCTTGCCTAAAATAAATGTATACTTGAGCTGGAAATAACAAGTACCTATATGACTTTAGAGTTCTTTTTTGTCTTTCGCCTTTCTCATTCACTGCAAGTTCATAAAAAAATAAAGGGTTCAGTTAGCTGGTATTCTGATATCTTTCGTAGGAGTAATATAATAGTTTACTACTGTAATTGTATGCTATACCTACATGTACGCTTAGAGATTTCTGTTCTCTTTGGTATA
>NW_019213051.1:189778-248543 GCF_002532875.2 Varroa jacobsoni | reverse complement strand
TATACAAAAAGCAGTATATTTGAAGTAAAGAGGTCATCTTTCCGTACATTAGAAATGTTTTCGACTCAACGAACTAGGATATGACTTTAAAACACACTAGAGATGAAAGGTCTTTATATTTTTCACGATTTATCGTTACCTTTATGAGTAACGGAAATACATGCATGGAGGATCGCACTGTACACAAAATTACATTCGGGATGTCGCTTGATTTAACTTTGGGATTATTTTGGTAGAATCTCGCCTACGATAGGGTGCTTTGATTTCTTTTGCCAGGTCAGCAGAGTAGTCTATGCAGACGACGTGGAAATGAATATCACTGCCAGGATCGAGATCGAAGCAGAAAACAAAACCAGAAAAGCACTGCTCTAGTTACTGAGTATACTAAATGAGCAGACTCCAGGTAGAACAAGTCCATTGAGAAAATAAGAGCCATACCTGGTATTGACAAAGTAAAATGCGAGCAATTTAGCGTTAATCTGGAAGGACCTGTAGCCCACAAAACGTGTTTCGGTATATCGAACTGAGGCCCGTATGAAAACTGGAATTCTAGAGGTAACGTAAACAATACAGGAAACGGCCCTAGCCGTATATAAACCTGAGCAAACTGACATCGAAAATCAAGAAACGGGATGAAAGATGGGGAGGTGCTTCTCTCAGTGGCGCATTTTATAGATACCTACACAGACCCTCTACGAACAAAATATATAAAGTCAAAGGCAAACAAAGGACAGCCAAACTGTGCTTTTTCAAATGTTTACTTTCCAAACCAGTAAAGCGCCCAAACCAGCTCAACGCTTGCGCCATGATCACAACGGTAGCATCGAATACTACGGTCACAAAGCGGTAAGGAATGCATAGAGATTACACAATTATCCATGAATAGGCTTCGGAGAACAACCTCAAAAGGTTGCAACAGGAGTGGGAAAGCACAGGAATCGCTACCTGGACTATGAGAATACCGAAAATCAAAGAGTGTTACGGGAATGGCTTTGGAGAAGTCAGTTGTTATCTGATCCAGCTCCCCACTATTCACGCGTATCTTTATAGAATGGAAAAGATACCAAGTAACTCGTACACCATATGCAACACTGTCACGTGAGACGATGTGACTCACATATTAAAGTACTGGACGCACTTTGACGAAAAAGAGGATAAGATAAAAGAAAAGCAGTAGTACACCATGGTGCACAGGATCTTTCATAGTGGAAAGAGCTGAACTGCTATATCCAACTGTATGGTAAAGCTCATGGAACTTATAAAAAAACAGGAATGAACAAGACACAGGCAGCGGAAAGAGCCTCACCCATCCCTAAATTGAATGAAAAGAAGGTCCCTATGGAGTCGAAATAGGTAATTAAAGCAAGACCCGGAAGAAAAATGTGCGGATTTAATAAGTACTGTTGTAGTTCGAAATTATTGGATAAAGTTCCACTTTATTCTAGAAAATATCTAGATTTGAAAGTTAAAATATAGAAACGGCCATTTACTGAGGCCCTATGGCGTTTACTTGATGTTACTCTCATAGCATGGTTCTAAATAAATTTAACCTTACAAATAGCAACCATATTGAAACTGAAATGACACCGAGACAGACAATCTCAATTTACTTAAGCATTTCGGCTCTTAAATGAGCTTGCTTAGTCCTGATTTATTATCAAGTACTTAAAATAGTCTAAAGAAACTGAGCTCACAAGAAATTACATACCGATGATTTTTCTAAAGCGAACGGAACAGTTTTATTGGCATTCACAATAGGACCAAATGTCTTGAAAGTTTCAATAGCCTCTTCAACATGCTAACTATATTTAATTTGTTCTCTTAAACAGCGGTTTTATAAATGTCATCTTCCGATATTTCATAATGCGTTTATACAGATGATGAAAATGTAGAGTCCAAAAGTTGAAATCTTGAGAGATTCCGATATTAATTCCATTCCAGAGGGACTCAATATTATGCATTCAAATAGGATTTTAACCAACCAATTGCAATTAGTGTGCATTTCAGAGATTCTGACATTTGCTGAACAGTCGAGTAACTTACCTACTTAAAAGCAACCGTAAAACCCAAAAACACAGCATATTGTTTGATAATAATTGGCATACGTGGGAAAAATCTGGCAGTTTCAAGATGTCTCTAAAATTGCTAGATTTTTCTCTATGAATCCCTTGCTTCTCAAAACCTTTGAACAAGTAATCAACCAGAAATGTAGATGGTAGATAGCAGCCCGGCTATTTTCTTTTGGTCCTTAGTTGAATAAGAAAGAAGTTCGTGCTGCGCGATTAATTGGCAACGAATGTTAAGAATGCATGTTAAATGCAATTTTCAACACGCTTTGTAGGCGATTGTATCATATCAAGTAAGTTTGAGATGTATATAATTATTTAATATTGACCCAACTTATATTGATTGGCATAACGAGCAGGCTAAAAAATGAGCGAATGCTGACGCTGTGTACTTCAGCAACTTTTTCGGGACAATTCCAATCTCACATTTTCATCCAATTTGTATCCGTTCAAGAACCTTGGGTGTATTAACAAAATTTTGCCTGAACAACGGTCTATTCGTCTGCAAAATCAATGTTAGTTTTACTCGAACGACAGCTCGAATGAAGCAACAGAGATGAAGCCAATGGTTGCAAGGTGTCTGTTAAGCTGACCGGTAATAGCCTTAGCATATTGGAGTTATTGTCTAAATTCAAGATGCACAAACGGTAGAACCACTTTCGGTTTCTCTCAACCACAAAACTTGCATAGTTTCGACGTATGACCTTTGAGCACCGTAAATCGGAACTTGTAAAACGTATTCCTGGCGTGTCACTGGAACAATCTGTAGTTGCCTCATTGGATTGTTGCGTGCGCATTCTGTGGTGGGTGAGTAACTTGTAAAAACAATCTCATCAAGAACAGCAAGTTAATTGCAAGCACCGCAGCAAATCTAAACCTGTCATAACTACTGATGGTTATCAAGCTCTCAAATTGTACTGATATTTTGAGGTTCTCTGTCGCAGCATTATTTTGGTTCATAAGAAAACCGAGTGATTAGGAATACCATATCAAGCCTTATTTCCCAATCCATCGAAAGGGCACCACAATGTCGTTTTGACAAAGTTGCTCCAATACAGGCCTTGCAGTACTTCTTTGGGCATAATGCTGCGTTTACGGCTTGACGTTTGCCTGGTTTGTAACAAGTTGCTTCCGTAAAAATGTTTGAGCTGAGACATATGTTTGATGCTCAATCGGCATGATTTGAGAAATGTAAAGCTATCTTCTGACAAACAACGGTTGGATATTGCAAGTCCTGGTGTTGTGTTCTATTCAAACTATGTTCGATTCTTACAGAGAAGAAGCGAGCCAACGTTTTGTCTTTCCTGATTTGCTCTATGTGCTTTAGCTCGGAATAGCCCTGCCAGGACACTTGCAAACATTTAAATACAATTAACTTATCACAGATCGGTTAAACGCGAGGACAGTCGCCCAATGCCTGAATTGGTGTAATCTCGATATTAAAATGACATCTTAATGCATCTCTGTTAGGTCCAAATGTGATAAATAAAAGAATCTAATTATTTCTATTTTTTCTCATCGTTCTGCCAGACACTATCAGCAATATAAACGCACGAGAATGGCATATTATGAAAGCGCGACCAACAAGCTTCCAGGAGCGCATATTATGCATGTAAACATTGGCCAAATACAACAATAGTAATGCTCATCTTACATCTAACCGAGCTCAAAATCATAGCCTTTCACTTACTTAATCTTACTTAATTGTAAGATTTCGATAGCAATTAGAACTATAAAAAAATTATTTCAGCCAAAAAGTTTTCTTTAACCTTCAGATAACGTCGCGTTTAACGATCTCATTGAAAAATTATGTATGCGAAGACATGGGCAGCTGTAAGTTCTATGTAAAAAAAGTATATAATCATTCTTTTTGCAAATAAATAAAAGCTTAGTTACCTCAAAATTAACAAGTCTTTTCACGTATGTGCTTAACTAAAGTATATGATCTTATTTGAAAATGTGCAGTCTCGTACGTCTAACGGTACTTCAGCGAGACCCAAGTGGCGATATATCCAAATGGTGCAGATAGAAAATAAATTCGATTTAAAAATGCTATAAATATTCTAAATTAAATCATTTATGTAACGAAGACAGCTACCTATATACATTTTCATTATCTTGAAACATCCTGTTTTCTGATAGTCAAACAATACGATACGAAGAGGCTAGTAAGAGTCCGAATCAAACGGCAACTAACAAGAGGAGTTTTATTTCACAATTGGAATCCGCTGCGTACGCGCAAAGCTGAGAATGGCATTCGGTGTATTTTGCGAATAGGTCAGGCCATGTTTTTAGCACAATCATGCAGCAACGCGAGTGACATGCGCGCAGCTTAAAAGCAAGTTATTTAACAGATTCTTGGAGGAGCTAGCTTCGGCTCCAGGAACATCGCTCCCGAAGGCGACGGCACAGAAAAAATTGCCTCCGAGCTAGTTTTTAAGCCTTCAGCTAGGAGAAACTCCTTCTGATATACCCGTTGGGACTACCGTACGACCTCGAGGATTTTCTGAGGTACTTCAAGGAGGCGTGCCTGAGCAACAACTTTGCTAACTGCGTTGCCATGGCGGATCTGGCGGAATTTTTGCGCGATGATTTGAAAATGTCGCGCGTAGGCAGGCATCACCTCGGAAAAGGAAGGGAATAAAAGGGAGGTCATAGCTTAGAAAAAGGGGTCGAATGAACTATGAGTACCGGTGTCTAAGTCAGCTACGAGAAACTGGGGCACATGATGCATAATGCCCAAAACTTTGTTCGCGCCATAACACAAGCTGTATTAATGCAGCCGCTGATAACCCGTCCGATCTTGACGTCAAATTTTCTTGCAAGTAGGTGACCGCAGCACTTGGTTCTGGGGCATATATGAATGCAACTTCTTCGTGTCTTGGACAGGCTCATTTCACCAGGCATAGAGCGGCTCTCTAGGGCCAGACGAAGCGTTCTCCAACGTTAATAAGCTCGTAAAATTTTTTTTCCTTTATCAATTCCTTCATCTCGAAAAGATCGAAGAAAAAAGTCTATTCCCGCCTTACTTAAGAAGATCGAACTTTTTGACCTCACCTTCTATTACTGGTTGTTTATGCGGGACTTTGCTAGAATCGTGAGCTACGTTGTAGTTAACGCGAGGCACTTTGTTTAAGAGAAAACTGCCAATCATGACAAAAGTTTCCAACTGATCAAGGTCAGGACAAAGGAGGTCCCGGTTCCATGCCACTTGCGCCGTAATCTGGAGAGGAGGTAGCAAGCGGATATCAAGCGGGCTAAAGGCACTGCTGGTTCAGGTAGATGGAGGTCGGAAACAAGTCATCGTGTACGCCAGTCACCGCCCGACTGGCGTGGAGGCTAAATGCTATTCTTCGGAGACTGAATGCTTGACTCTAATATGCGCCGTCGAAGAGTTTCGGCCACATTTGTACAGGCATTGTGTTATATTGCCACCAAGAGTACTACACTGAAGCCTGAAGAGAAGGTAAACCTCTGTAAAAAATAAGTCGATAGGCTCTCACCTACAGCAGTATGACTTTGAGATCATCCACAGGGAGGCTACTGCAAACACCAACGCAGACTGGTGCGACTGCCTTTATAGCAGCCTCGAATTGGACAACGTACGTGAGCTGCAGTGTGGGAATTGTCGCCTGCTCACGGTAGTCGCTAGGTCAAAAAGGAGGGCTTGCGTCTCGGGACACGCGTTCGAAAATAGCCAGATGTACAAGATTACGAAGAGGGAGACGTTACTTCACGTCCTTCCGCACCAAGTGGAAAAAAACATGGACCTGTGTCACTCGGGAGAAATGTCTGGGCATGTCGGCTTTTAAAAACGATTGCAACACATATAGGAGCGCTTCTTTGCCGGGGGCGAGATGAGGCGCCCAGAAAACCTTTTGCGCGCGGCGCCGGAAGACGTAACGCCGCGAACCTCCAGCAGCTTGGCTATCTTTGTATGGAGGAGCCCAACGAAGTTACCGAGTCGCTATGCTATTAGGCCGATGGTTGGCCGTCAATACGACGGATATATGCCCATATGTTAGAAAATCCCCGTAGCACGATCGAATGAGCAACGGATGTCAATATTAGTACAATTCTTAGGTAAGTGCGGCCGGGAACGGTATCTGAGGGGCGACTGATGTCGAATAAATCGTCATAAGCAGATGACGAGGTCATGGCTGAAGCAGGTACTGTCGGGTATACCTAAAATTGGCCGCACCATCGCCTTTTAGTATGGCCTTTAAGTCGTTTTCCGAGTCACCGAGGCTATGGTTTGGGATCATCATAGGCGAGGCTACCTTTACAGCGAACCCAATTACATACGCGCGATTCAAAGCTAAGTTACCCTCAGCTCGTCAGGGTACAAAAAGAACGTGGTTTGACTGGACTGCTTAGTTTTTGACTGCCGTAAAACAGGTGGCTGGCCACCAATCTGCGTTTTCTTTGAGAATTATTTATTATTAGAATCTCTGCGCATATCTTAAGGTCCTGCGTATATATCGGCCGAGCTTACAATTTTCAATATGGCGAGCGAGAGCTGGCCCGAACTCGCGGTTGAACGTGGAAACAGTTTAGCACAAAGAACTGCTCCGCACCTGTCTGAACGGAGACAGCCAGAATATTTTAGCGCACAGTACTCAAGGCTTCGACCTCGCTTAGACACTTGTTATATAGAAGAAATAGTCGATAAAAAGCTTGTACACGTTTTTTAAAGAGGTACAATAGGGTTACCTTTAATACTCGACTTTGAAGAGGACGTAAGCACGATGTGACCGCGTTCAGTTAATGAAGTTCGTTTCTTGTATGTAGGTCTGCGGGGCCTAATACTTCTATGACGCCCACTGTGCTCTGTTGACGGTTCTAAAGACTGTTAACGTTCCGGTTGAAGACAGTCTGAAATTCCTCATTGATTTTCGACAATCTGTGCCTGTCAATAAGTTTCAGTTCACTAAGAAAGCCGGTTTGTTATACATGCAGTTCAATCATTCCTGCAGAGCTGTCCAGGGAGTATGTACGCAAGCGTCCAAACATTGGTTCAAGTGTCGCGTTCCCACCTGACGGGTGTTCCTCGGAGAAACGTGCGTCCTCATATAGCATAGTGACAAATGCTGTATGGTATTCGAACTTTGAAGATTAACTTATTGGAATAAAGAGCTACACTGTACCAGTCGAAATTTGTAGATTTGGCACCACAGGTGTAGGTAGTTGATAGTAATATATATAGGGCACACCACCTGAATCGATACAAACTTTGGTGCGCCGTTTTCGCAATCCGAACAAAAATAGGATATTATCTTATCTTTACGCGCTAGGTGAATCGCCCACTAAAATTTACATCTTCTTTGTTTGATCAAAATCGGTATTCATGCGGCTTCAGAAGAATCCGACGAAGACTTTTCTGAGGCAACTCAAAAGGACAGATTTCATTATAGATTTAAAGAGCTTAAAAACTCATTAAAATGGGCCAAAAAGCCACTGTTAATACACCCGGCTTTTTTATACAAAATTTGACGGTCGTTCTAGAAAAGAAAATATCGCTTGTCAATTGCGTCGTCCAGGCTCTGTTAGGTTAGCTTCCCAATCCTTTTGAGACTTTTTGTGTTTGCGACTCAGGCGGCCCTTAAAGTCCTGAACCACGTCGAGTCCTTGCATCTTTAAGTTTTTTGGGCTGCTATCAATTAAAAATTTAATTCCGCTGATTTGTTCTGTATATAGCCTATTGGAGCGACATTTTGATGAGTTCATATTCACGATTATCGTTTAACATATGATTACTATTAAAAAGCAATTTGCGGATTAAGAAAAATATATTTTGAAATGACTAGAGAGTGGTCTCTGTTTCTAATGGGACCCATAATCGCGGTGAATGGTGGTATTATCAATTAAACGTGTGACCCCTCCAGCATATGCAAAAAAAATTATTGAATTTTTCAAATAAATTAATATATGTTTTTTATTTATATGTTTTTTTAAATTAAATATAGCCTAAAAACAAGGCATAAGAAATGTCCGAATTCAAATGCCGTACCCCGTATATATTAGCTCACTCTAAATTGAGCTTATTTTTGAAGGGTACTAACCTAAACTTCCAAAGTAATTTATTTGGGCAGCAACTTGATTCCTTAACCAATAAGGGAAGCATCAGCGGAGCACATTATTGGTAAACTCATAACCATGCTTTTGCGTTTAGTTATGATTTTTTTTGTCCTTTAAGCTGTGCTGGATGAATCTAAACAACTCATTTTCATTTATTATTTAAGGTCAAGGTAGTACATGTACCATTATCAGGCATAAACTGCTCTGCCACTACATTTTTTAATTTAAATTATCGCAATCTCATAAAGCAAGACCTGGAAGCTAAACATAACGGAATTTTTATTTCAAATCTGTTCTCTTGGACGCGAATGTATTTTCAGGCACAAAGATCACATCGTGCATTCTTTTGCCTCCTTAGGACCTTTATATTGCAAACCTGTCTGCTTAGTTTGACAGATTAATTCGAGTCGTAATCTGCATGTCATGGTACTTGCATTGCGCTCATATAGGACCCACTTATTGGAATTTATATATTTCCTAATGCATGTAAGCGATTTGTGACACTGGTGCAATTAAATCTTGTATATGTAGATAACTCCTGAACTGCAGAGTGACACTATGCTCACACAGTTCTTCGCCCTCATCGCTTCTTGCGGTCGCCTGGAGCCAGGTTGGTAGTGAAACCGGTGAACCTAATTTCGATAAACCCTGTCGAACACTATATATTAATCTTCAGTTTCTTATGCAATCGTTGCTATCTAATCTGCGTATCCCCTACGCATGAATGTGATGAGATGCAGCTCTTCAACCACATGATTTAATGGCACAGGCGGCTCTTCGAGCAAATCGGTTTAATAAGGGCGTACTTTTCTTCATTTGACTACCCATAAATTTAGCGTGTATTTATTACTGCTTTGAAGACTCGTTGTGATATTGTATAATAATTGCTGATTCAAGAGATTATCCACACTTTGAACTCTGCTAAGATGCTGGATTCCATTGAAAAGGTTGTGCTGTATAATTTTTTCTAACTGAGATTTATTACAATAGTTTACTAGCAAAGGTAACTTATGTAATATCAAATAAAAATCAGGGTTTTTGGCTTTATGCAAGTGTATTTATTAGCAGAGGGTCATAAACAGAGCCTTGTACTCCATTATATTTCAAAACAAAAAATCAAGCAGGATGAGTCCCAAATGTTTTTTATTTGAAATGCTATCCTTATACAATTTTATGTAGGTATCGTATAACCGAGCTGAGTCTCCATTACACATACATGATATGTTACACAATCGTATGAATTCGTACGTGCTGTTCGTTAAAATAAGGAGGTATCATTTGTACACAAACATGAACGTTAGACGAAAAATGATGCCTCAGCACCCCATAAAGTCATAAAAGGAATTCTTTTACCAAGCTGTATTACCTTTCAAGACTACTGACTACTTGTTTTGAAGCACCCCGTGTAATTCATGATTTATAAAAATAAACAATTTCTGCAGCACGATAATATGGTTTTGCGCTCGTTGAATCAACGTTTTAGCAAAGAGCTTTTATAGACGTTTCCTTGCAAAAGCTGACTGAGCCATTCAGCTTACGCATCTTCAGGCCTTTTCGCTTTACTCATTGCTGTCCACACTGTCATCCTCTTTGTCCGCGCTGATCTGTCCCGCTTTGCCTCATTACCCACAACCTGCTCCAGCCTTGAAGAAAAACGGTACAAGTAGTGACTTGAATCGAGTCATCTGCTGCGAGTCATATCCAAGGGACGCTCTATGGCAACTTAAATATTTCACCTCTTTGGTACCTAGAAGCGGATTTACAGTTATGAGCGAAACCTGCAACGATTTATAAAACATTATAAGGTTAGATATACAATTATAACGTATACTTTATAAATGCAGTCTACTATTCTGATTATATTATTACGCGTCATATAGGCACTATACACAAAAAGATACATCGAACAGTTTTCTAGTAATTTATTATACTGTAAGTTTTATTGGCAAAAAAATGCAACACATTTCTTGTATTGCCCATCAGATTTATTTGCTGCACCGCATATCAGTGTTCGCCTTTGCAACGAGGACTTTATTTGGCTCCTCGATTTAGGTTCCTCAATCTATAAGCTATTTAAGTCCAAATCGAACAGCCTAACGCAATGTAGTTCATCACTAGCGCATTCACAATTTGAACTTATCACCGAGTTGCTCTAGTCCGCTAGTAACGCAGCAGCGAAACACGTTTAATTTCGACCGAAAGTATTGGTTCAAAGCGCTTTATCGTTTTCTTACCATCTGTTCCTCAAAAACATGTACTTAATCTCTCAATGCAAACATCCTATCGATTACAATGAGCCTCGTTTCATATTGCATTAATGCTAAATCGAGTATAATAGCAGTAACAAACTATGGTGGAAAACTTTATATGACAAGCTTTGGCTAGAATCCTGCGTATGTAGTTTCCCCAAGTCAATCAGACATGCCCTTTGTAAGTCTAACGCCCTTTGTTTACTACGTACGCTAGTTTCGAAACAATTTGAAAAATTCAGAGGTCGGAAAAGAAAGCGTTACGGGAGCCAAATCCGTGATTCTACTTGATTTGGGCCAGCGCGACTATCCTGGTACCGACGGCCATGTGGAGTATAACGAGATTCTAGCTGCCTGGCTTTCACTCAGCGCAGTACGCTCAAAAGCCATTCGTTTTGGGGGCATTCCAGTGAGCAAGTCTCTGACATTTGCAACCAATCTTAGAACCATATTAGCCGAAGTTTATATAGTTGTTTTACGAAGTCTTTCCTAAAATATATATTAGGACATGAATATATATTTTTTGTTCGTAAATAAAATTATTAGATTAAGCCCTTGTAGCCAGGGGCCTTTCATTCTAAATACACAGGCCAATCGGTGTGAAATATTCGTTGGCCGAGCAAGCTCTTTAATCTTTTCCTTGTCATCTAGCCTCACTTACACCGCCTTCTGAAGGGCACTTTAAATTAATACAGGTGCCAATGTGCATCTGATATTAGAGTGGTCCCCGTATTTGTCTGTTAACCTTAGGGACACGTTGTAGCCTAGACTTAAGCCTGTCCGTGCATGGACAGACTCCATTTCGTGCTGGAAGCCAGCCGTCTGATAGAATGCCTAACGGCAATATCGGACGTAAAGCACGAAACATAAAGACATTAGAGTGGCAGGCTTAGTTGTCTCGGTATTTAAGAAAAAGACAACTTCAACGTAGTGATTGTGGTTTCCGAAATTCGAAAACGTTTTTTCGTTCCAATAAGTATTCTATTTCACGTCCCTACGAGTAATTTGTATTTTTAACGTACAACACCCATACTTGCGGTAGTTATTCTATATGCAAACAAAGCAGTCATAAAGCACCGAAAAATGCAGGTTTGAATACAAGGAGTAAAAGGTTTCAAGCGAGTATTTTTATTTGGATCGGCTTTTTTTCAATTTTTAGTTTTATTTAATTAATGTTGCAATCTTTTCTTGTAGTGTTCAATAATTTGCATGAATTCTTATTACCGGTTTGCTTCAGTCCAATCTAGAAAATAGATAGCTTATTTATATTCACCTTCTCAATTATCATTCGGTTAATACGCTCCCTTCTTAGCGCTGTACTGAAATAAGTGGGTGATTTGTGCGTCTTTGGGTACTCTGATTGCAGGTATTGGCTCTTTTTGGAAAGGCCACCAGAGTGAATTGTCGGCAAATAGCGAAGCAAGAAGACACTTGGGAAAGAAGCCCTAGTATAAATTCTTTGTTTGCATATATTAGGTCCAAGAAAGAGTATTGGCAATTTTCAAGCCAAAACGGAAGCACATGCTTTTTTATATTTTAAACTATTATTACTAAACTAAATATTGATTGGTGACCTTCTGCCATTTTTCTAACGATACCATAACCTTATCAATGTAGAACTTCTGTGATTTCTGGGCGAAATATTTTTTGCATTTTGAAACTACATATTCACATTTAAAATAAATCTATAGAGAGTAAAAAAAGACGATAGTCTAATAGTGTAGAATCCGGCACTAAAATTTTTATCCTAGGTCTCTCAACTTTGTCGATTAACCAAAGCTGTATATGATCTGGTAGAAGGCAACATTTTTTTGTAGTTACTAGTTCTACTCAATTTTTTTCCGGCTTGTTGTAATCTTGTCAGTTGTCTAACGGCTAATGATAGAGCTTCGAATCAATGGTTTTGCCAGGCGGCAACAATTCGAAATGCAGAATTCCTTTCCAATTTCACGTTTTATCAATTTCAAGCATCACCTTTTTGGCGTCAGTCTGCAATTTGCCATAAATTGTGTAGTTTTTCTTCATTATGACCGTAATCATTTTCCTCAACTTTTACGATAATGTCATCAACTTTTTTTTTTATCTTGGAAGACCACTACGAGGAGCCTCTTGAAATTGAAAATTCTAGAACGAAACTGGTAGAATAATTTTCAAGCCGTTTCTTCCGATAAAGCATCCCGACCACGCACAGCATAAATTTATTTATGGGCTTAAGTAGCGACTGTGCTCTTACCGTAATAACATTGTAAAAAGGGTACTTTTGAAGAAATGTTTGCAAAGCGCTTCATTTTTAGTTTGAATAAAGGCGATGCTTGCACGTCTATTACTATCAGATCTAAGCTTTCAAATGGCACCAACACCGACCTGACACAGTTCGTACTAGTTAAGAAATATGACTTCAAAGCCATCTAAGAAAAAACACTTAATAACTATTTGACAGCCCAATATGTGTGTGTATATATGCATAATAAATAAAAATAAGAAATATAAATAAATGATCAATATGTTTGGGTAGTAATTATGTATAAAAGCCTTTATTACTAACCGACTATTGTCTTAGTCCTTCATATATATATATATATTACTGCGACAATCTACTATTTCTATTAATTTTTGTTGCTGCCTGTCTAACTTTAACGGTGTGCATTTTCGATTTGTAGTGTTATTCGATACGCTCGACATGTTCATATACCTCATTTTAGGTTTTGGTTGGACAAGAGCAACCATAAGCTTCCTTGTATACATCTTAATGTTCTTTGCAGTTTAGGCATGAAATTTACTTCGCTAATCAACTATGCTTGTAACATTAACACAAACATAATCTTAGCTGAGCTAATATTAAGTATTTGACTATGTAATCATTGGAAACCCAATTAACAAACTTCAAATTATAATAGCCAAAGTGAGTCAGCCCTTTACCGGATTTTTTTTTCCATTAGTTATTTTCCTAACGGAATGGTGTCTTCTTCTTTCTGCAGAAACCTACCTGGAGCAAGTATTAATGATACAGTCCTCTAATAACATGATAGTTATGACCAGCAGTCTTGATGAAAAGGCCGTATAATTACGTTGTGAAAATTTATACAAAGTACCTATGAAAATGTACACAAATGAAACAAGAACCAATTAGCACATAGTTAATAATATACATAACGATGACACAACATAGAGAAATATTGCGCTGCAGTTCCGAAATCTAACTGGTAAGACGATAAGGTATATTCATCCGAGAGACGGGAAAAGGGTAGAAAGCCCTCTAATTGGGCTTAAGTCATTAGGTTACCCAAGGGTGCCTCATAGCAAAGACCATTATAAATTCCTGGGGGAAACCGTGGCGACAATAAAATAGCACGGTCGGCATAATCATAAACAATGCTCTAGCCTAAGTAGAGATTTGCAAAATGCTCCATTGCTCTGCAGTTAGAAATAACGTCAAGCAAAAGCGTCTGAAAAGGCAGACTAGAATAGGTTGTAAAAAACACAGGGAATATTATTTCCTTAGAGAAAAATATTATACAACAGGTAAAGCAGAATATAGAATTCGCCAGTTGTAAGGTTAAGATCCAGGCTCCAAAAAGTAGGGCATCAGACTAGTAGTGGCCTTTCATAGAACAATCAAGAAGGATACCGACGCCACAATGTTCACAGCACGTTAGCATAGAGCCATAAGTAAGAATAGTTTCAAAAGTACGACACGGGAAACTGTGTAGGAGGTAGTGGATAATCGGCCAGGTTTTAAAAAGACATGCGAATTTGAACCTCTGCAGAGAAGGGTCAGTAAGCAATGCCTTGGTTGATTCTTGCAGGCTTTAGTAACCGAAAGGCGGGTAAGAAACTGGCTATAGATGGTCATATCTGGATACAGTAAAGCCAATGTCTAGTTCCCGAGTTATCATACTATGCTGCACAATGCGCTGGATGATAGGACATCATGAGCCTGGGACTGTGAAACCAACAAGTTACCCTATTGAGATGCCACAGGTACGGCGTCTTTGATTACATTGTTAGAAAAAAACTCCTTTCTATAACTGCGAGTATGCTAGGTACTCAGCTACCAAGATAATCGAACACGCCTTAGTTAGTATACATGAATAGGAGATCGAGGATAAAAGGGCAATGTCAGAAAGTTAATAGGATTTTAAAAAGAGACGGTCGATGATGGATCATATTCGAAGAGTGCGGCAACTAGCCCTCGAAGAAACGCGAAAATCGGACAAAGCCGGAAGCCTTGTCTTTCTTATTTTGTTAGATGTTAAAAACGCTTTCAACACCATAAGCTGAATTATTATGACTATACTGCAGCGAAAAAGGATACTACCTTTTCTCAAGGAAATCTTAAAAACAAGCCCCTCCTTAGCAGGATATCTTGCTTCCTTGTCGTTTCGAAGAGATCGGTTATTGGACTGACTCTGTAGAACATCGGCGACGTTAGAATTACTTTATATGGAGGCGGAAGTGGAGCGAACTACGCACGCCGACGATTTAGTATTGTTAATGAAAGTTCATACGCAGTTCCACTTTAAGAACATCGCCACTGTTGCGGTTGCTTGGTCAAAGACGGAATACAAGATCACCACTACGTTCAGTCCTACAGTTCGAACTGCAAAAACTATAGATCATAGTTTTTAATAGGAGGAAACTCTGCAGGAGAAACCTCAAAATCTACATAAGTAGTCAGGACTTGAAGTTTAAAACGACTGTTAAGTACCTAGGTGTTATTCTGGATGAAAGTCCAAGAAGTACAATATACACAGAATGCACACTAGAAATGCCCTTAGAATATCGCCACACCTAGCACTCGCATGCTTCCAAGAGTAAAAGACGTGAGAGAAGCTACATGATTTTTTTAGGCCTCGGCAGCAGGATCAACAGCCTTGTACGCCTACTGGTTCCAGGGCTACATAGCACTGAGCTCCGAAAACAACAGGGTGAAACTGTTGTCGGCGCAAAGAGCCGTTGCACTTCGGGTTATTAGAGAATTTAAGACGGTGACGAGCAAAATGGTGATGGCACTCGCTAATATGTTCATCCCGTGAAACCTCCCGTTAGGGAAGCTTCCGAAAGGACGCTAGAAGGGGCAGTAGATCTTACAGCAGTAAGAAAGGTTACACTAGAAAGGCCCAAAGAAAAATAGAAGCTCCTTACAGCGAACCGCATAGGAAAGATGAAGAAGAAGTGGACGAAAGGGGTGATACTCGAGTACGATACGGAAATCTATATAATGATTTCCGTATTATGAGGTGTTGTACCATCTGTGAAAATATGTTCAGAAAACGCCGCTACTTTTAAACAGGTAAAGCTTGGGATAACAAGTATGGATATTTGCATCGTATGTGTATCGTGCTAAACTGAAGATGTAGAGTACGCGGTTACGAAATGTGAGATACTGTAAGGAGCCCAGGAAAATCAGGCATATGCCTACATACACTAACATACATTGAGAAACATTGCCTTAAAGATGTTCATCTTTCAAGCAAAGTGAAAGCACAAACAAAATCACCTAGAGCTTATTATACGCTTGAAGAAGGAAAAGTAAATATTAAGAAGAAGAAAATACAGAATAAGAGGAAAGAACACCAGCCCGTGCAGTCGACCTAGCGGCCGCATAGAGTAGTGTCTGCGTAAAGGTCCAAAGTCAATAAGAACGGCTAGTGGAACTCTAATGAAGAGGAGTCGACTGAAGTAATGCTAATGCATTTTCGAGCTCCAAGTGGCCTTTAGTATCAGGTTGAGACACCAAAATTTACTGAGGGTTATCGTAATAAGATGAGTCTTATGTTACATACCGTTTAAATGTATTGTTCTGGGACCCATAAAAGAAGCACTCGGCGACGCCCTTTAGCTTCCGGTTTTCAGGTTCAGCACGATACCTTCATAAACAGAATCTCAAAGCCCATACTGTACTCAGGTAGGAAGAGCATTTCTTCAGATTGTGAGTCAGGCTCACTTTTAACGATGTTGTTAGCATTTTTGCGATGTATATCAGTTCTTCATCACAGCTGTTGCCAGCAGTGATTAGCTCATCTGAGAATACGTAGGCCACCGCTTCTTCGGTACGCTTGTTTAGTTGCATCATCTGTTGAATTCTTGCTGGGAAATTTGTCAATTCTTACATGATAACACCCAGCTGGCAAAGTCTATCCGGAGAGAAAAATGCAAGCTTGTTAGTCGCCGCGGTGCTCATTTTGAGCATCGAGGGGGAAGTCGAAAGTCTGTCAACCGCGGTTAGTACATCATCCATTTCCATCTGTACATGGTATACAATCATTGCACCCGATATGCACGCTCTGCAATGGGTTCTTCTGCAACTTCTGATATCTGCTTATGCGTTATTATGTTTGTCAGCATGTTTTTAGGATAGCTGCTGAAGTTTTATGACGACTAACCCTTTACCTGGCAGTTCCACAATGTTGTATAACGTCCATGGCATATGTTCCAAGCCGACCATTGTAAAAATAAATGCGTCCTTGTAGCCATTCAATAACTTGTATATTTGGCGCTAAACTTCAGTAAGCATTCCATTACCTGTTTTTAGGTGATCTACTATTATCCGGTGGCATCCGTTTTTTACGTAACGCAAACGTTTCTTTCTTCGGTGCTGATGTTTTGTCGATAATCATAGTACTACGTACCAACATCGTCACAGCCATAATGAACCCGCTATTTCTCACATACAATGCTGCCGTAATGGATTCTATCTGTGCAAAGCTAACACTTCGTGCGGAAATGGCTGCTTTATTTTGATTTGAGTCTAATCCTAAAAGAGCGGCGCCAGCTTTAAATGTACAGGATCGCTCAGTATACCAACTGAACCCTACCTGTATACTTTCACGATACCCTTACTATGACAAATATAAAAGGTATGTTGGCATAAAATATTTAAAAAAAAAGAGCAAAGACTTATTAGACAACACATCTTTTCCTAACAGTAGAGCCTTCCCTTTTACTCACCATACGGTGGCGCAGTGTACGATACACAATCATGCACTAAGTCACTTATTCTTACGAATATCGAGCAATGATTAATAGACACGCTGCTGCCTCTTAGTTTGTAGTAGTAGTAGTAAGAACGTGCTTAGTTAGTTCAAATTATAGACTAAGATGTTTTGCTGTGCTCTCTAGTATAATTGAAATCGCGGTTTCTGTGTCTACCTTCGTGTAGCATGCAAACCGATTAACAGCTACTAGAGTTCGTTAAGTCCCGGACTAGTCTGTGATGGTGTTGTTACTGTCAGCGTCGTTGCCGTGGGCATCGTCATCATCGTATGGCTCGGTTTTGACTTGCTATACAGCTCGGGGAACAAGAACGAGCACTGCGTTAGCTAGCTAAAGGCACGAATTACGTTCATGCCTAACCTAATAGGAACCAGATTAAGCGGCCACACTGCCAGGCACATATGCGGTCTACTTCCGTAATATCGATAATAATCTGTGCATGTTGTTCTAAGCTCATCGTACGTTCTATAGATTCAGGTCAACTGTGTGCACACGGGATTTGCCGTTCATCTTAAGCACTGAAAATCTGTATCTAAACCTGACTTTGCAAATAATCTGATACATCGCATCATTTGACTCTATACATTTACAGTGTAATAACTTTTTTACGAACAGGATAAGCTTTTGAATACACATGATTAATATTCTTCTTGAACGAGCTGCCACAAAATGTGTTTTCGATGTCTCAAACGTTTTTTTTTTGGCACCGTAGTTAGTATTCCAAGACGAGCTAGACCATCCATCTTTACGGGTAAAAAACCTACGGTTGAGGCTCCGTTTACTCCGTTTAGGAGCGTCGTTCCAGTTGTTCAAACTGCTAAAACCTATTTAGAACGATGCAATGGATATGCACAGTAGCGATCGAAGCCAACGCTAAAGTAGGTCGCATACTTTGTAAGGACAACAGTTTTTCTTTGGCGTCAGAAGCCAGCTTGTTCGTTTGCTATTGCTACTTTAAGCTATTCTCCAATCGTAACTTGCTTGAAGTTTAAGGGAATAATCCATATGCTGGTGTGTTCATCAGTGATCTATAGACAGCCATGCCAGACACTCTAAATACTTAATTTTCATCACTGCACGCATAACTATTTCACGCGGAACTCATTTTGTGCTATGTTATTCTAATTGCATTGCAACTTATCTGTGAAAAATAAACTGGGTCCAATATATTTTAGTATTAGATAAACAGTCGTCCCCTCTAATGATGACATAGAAACGATCGAGATTGCAGTGTACATGTGCACTTTTCTCATAAGTTTCTATAATTGTATCTGAACACAAATACATACTTCAACTAAGTTTTTTTTTTACATGGGCTAAAAATCTTATTCCTCGCGGTCATGTTTATTCAATATAACTAACATCCACCGCAATTACAACTTAGATTTAGGATGTTAGCCATTAACCAGCAATTTTTTTCTTTCAATCCGCAAATAACTTCTTAATAGTAAACATGAGTCAGGCGATATTGTTAGGTGTAAATTCGCTAAACTTTGGTTAAAATACCCTGCACGCGAAGAATTGCACTAAAGTTAAATTCTGGGCCGTTAGCGCACCAAAAATCTCAAAAATGCAAAAAGTCGAAATAGAATAACCGTTGAAGCCTATTTGATCTGTTGTTTGGTCTGATTAATACTCCTATTCGTCTTTTTAGAACTATCGTTAATCTCTGCATCAAAAACCCAGGTGTATCCATTTGGCTTTTTGAGACATCGTGATTACTTTTTGAGGCCCTTAAATTTGAACCCTGTTGAAAATCTTCCACCTTGCCTCATAAAGTTCTTTCACAGGTTATTATGGAACCGCATGAAAACTGGCAATAATACAGACTATCAATTGTGGTCATGGAAAGATTTCAATCTTGGTGGGGCTCTGTCCCGCAGGGAACATCTGGATCATAGTTAATCTTTGCTTAAAGTCTAAAAATGTAGTACAGTTTTTCGTCACAATAAAATTGTTGTTTCGTTTTAAACAAAGCTGGCTTTGTTCCGGTATCTAAAACAGGGGATGGGCATGTGTCCGCTAATATAAACAGCCCGCTGAAGTATGTCCGAATTTACATCCCCTACCCTGTATGTCCTTACAAAGCCGTCAAGGAATAACAATAATAATACCATTAGCTCAGTTGTGCTATCAAAATGGCAAAAAGAACGGCTAAAACGGGCCTATAAGCAGTTTAGGCCGCAAATAAGGTTAGTATAGAAGTGACTGAAGGTTGCTAAATAAACATGACCGTCAGAACCGACACTTTTAGCACATGCGAGAAAAATTGTTGAAATGTGTGTTATTGTTGAGATACTTCTTGTAAACAACTCGTAAGGAAAGTCCTTATTCGAGCCGATCACCGTGTATATAGGAATGTTTTTCTAAAATTAGTTACCAGAAAGGATTTATCGGTGCTTTACGATACACAAAAAATGATTTAGCGATAACCGTCCTTATATTATTGTCCTGAGTAGATCAAAACATTTGGATTTAGTGAGCAATTAACGTGAGCTATTCTTAGATAATTAAACGATCATACAGAAATGACAAAGGACGGTGCAGTATATATAGTTTGCAAATCTAATTTTGGTCATGTCAATTTCGATTTTTCTTATTGCCAGACTAGGTTAAAGTCAACATTTTATTTAGTGTTCTTATTAGTCTTTTTTTAAACGTTGATACATAATATTTCAATTACTGAAGTAGCTACTGTAGTTAATGCTATATGCAATACAGTTCTCCATTATTTCCCATTATTAAAGAAGCTGATTCTCGTAGTTCTTAAGTACCTCTGCGGCTAAAAAGTGTAACACACTTGAGAAAGTTATCAAGAACCGCTCTGGCTCACTTGGCAGGGATGAAAATAGATTATAAACGGTCCTGAAAAATACGTTATAAATCCATTGGCAAGCACTGTAAGGTGGATGATATAAAATCTAGCTGATTACTGCAGTGGCTTGCAGTAGTATTATATGAAATGAACTAACCGTAACTATAGTACTCCATACGAAGTGCTTTAATAACACTTTTGTTCAATTATTGACGTGAATTATCAATAACAAATTACGTTGCATATGATAATGGCTTTAAAAAAAAATTATATAAATTAATTAGCGCTTAGGGAGTGGCGATAAAATAAAGAGTACGTCAAGCTAATCCATACCTCTAAATACGTTGCCACCGTAGCTGAGAACATGCGGCTAACATTGGTTAAAATTTCAACATTAACAACGCAGGACCGAGAGATCGGCCTTTTTCTGGATGATACTCGTAGTAATACTCCTTATCCGGCGTGATTTAATATACAAAGAGTACAGACCGAAATCAAGCCGCGGTGGTCTTCGACTACAATGTAAAAATGCTGGACAACTTCATTTCAAAATTAAAGTTACTGATTTTTTATCTATTACTATTGTTTCAACCGACGGCATGGATTTAGGTTGCACCTGAAACATAACCTTTCCTTACTTTGTAATCAATTTGTTTTAATAAAACTTTAAGCCTAAGCGTATAACGTGATTTAAACCATTTTATTTTTTACATTCTGCTAACTATTAGCATCTAGTTCCCATAAGTCGTAATGCTAGCTCTGCAAAGTTCAATCATTGTCCTCAGATATTCACTGGGCTTTTATTACGTACTACTTTTTACTGAATCATAGATCACCAAACGGCGATATCTAACTCTACGTATGTGGCTCTATTATAAATAAATTTACCAATATTGTGATTTTACACGTAAAACTGTACGCGATACACAACGAAAAATAAATATCCACACCATTTTTTCAGGTCTAATTGATTCATAATCCAAATTATTTAATTATGCTTGTATTTTCTTTATCGCAACCCTCTTTGCGTGTATGCATATTAGCTTTACTCGGTGACCACAATAGAGGTTTTTTTAGTGAGGCAAAGCATTTCCCATAGGACATACAATTGCGTCTTACAGTGCAACTTTTGAATAGCCTATAAAGGCAGCTTCGAAGAAGTTGGCGATTCTGATACCTATTCTCGATAAAACTCTTGAACGCTGTTTCGTGTTCTTGTTCTAGATCTGGCTTTTCAACTCTTCCTTTTTTCGAAATCCGCTATTAACATATACTTCACATGTGATAAAATAAATTAAGCGTCGCTTCCTTCACAACAATAATATATGAAAAGAGAGATGTAGCATAAATGTTTCGACTTCGTTTATTATTATTAAAAAAGCTCAAAGTCGCAACTTCTTGATGGGCTCTGCGACGTGCGCGCAGCAAGTAACGCATAACATGTGACTGAAAGTCTGGACAATATAACCAATTACTCCTCGAATTAATTTTTTTTCTACTTTAGCTTGAAGTTGGCTTGACCCAATTCGTTGAAAGCGTGCCTACATAGCCCTTAAGGGCGAGGATGGGATTCGAAAATCTGAAATTTCCGAGCGATATCCAGATGACGATAGAGTGAAAAAATATAAGCTAAAAAGGTTGTGTGAATCTGTTCCTGAATACTTTAAGCATGGAGACCACTAACTAAAAAATATATAGTTAAGACAACTAGCTATAATGCATTTTCATGACCAAAAGTAATTACTTTTTAGGGTACCTATTATTACGTCTAATATAATAGTTATAAGAATTAAATCTTCTTTATTGTATTCACGTACGCGAAAGCTCCATCAATATTAAAGTAAAACATCGCGAATAGCAAATACAGATCTCGATTTCTTTATCGTTCTTCTAAGCATTACGAACCATAGGTGAAATAACAGCATACAATATAACCACCAGTCAAATGTTTTTCAGAAAGATCAGTATTATTTTAACTTTGGTTCTAGAACGGCAATACTGACACATACTCGCATATATTCGAATCGAATAGAAAATAAAACAATTTATTAAGCAGCGTATGAAGACAACTACTGGCTAAAACCTGTCGAGACTAAATACGAGAACTGAATATTCTAAGTAAGCCTGCAGAATATGATACATACATGTTTTGTTTTCGTTCATTGTTAACTTACGACAGTTAAAGAATTTGAGAATTTCGACCCCTTGTTTTATTCGGGCCATCAAGAGTTTTCCAACAATGGGTCGGGCATCCCCTTCGCTCATTGTAGTAACGAAACAGGTTTTTGCTGATAACAGTCGAGCACTCTGAAAATAATGATTCCTGATGCACATTTAAGTCCTACTTTCAATTCAAACAATTATGATGTCGGTTGGCTTTTAAATAGCCCATGTATTATATATAATTCACATATAACGCAACAAGTAGTAATTCCGAAAGAAAGAAGACCTTATTCTGAAAAGATCTTATCTTAGCTGATTTTCCATAGGAGTATTTGATCCCTTTGAGTGCCTTATATTTTCAACTAACGTATGGAACGAATACAAAAACATTTTCACTCCGGTAGAGAAAGTACTAGTGTTAAAAAGTAGACATATCTCTATTAATCAATCTTATTGTTTCGAAAAATTAGTCATTGTACAATTATTCTGAACACAATTTATTTTGGCATTTCATAATTGTTTATAAGTGTGACAACTTTAATATTGCTCTTGCCGTTATAATATTACATTATTGTTATTATTACTATTTTCATTTTCATAGTCATAACGCGTTAAGTAACAACACTGACTACTCCTCACTGTGCGCCATTGACGCTGAAGGCCAGGACGCTTTTGAGCGGTTATCACATCATTTTTTAAACAGGAAGTAAAACACAACACATTCACGCAGTAACCGAACACCTGTCGTTCTGTTGCCTTCTTCCGTCCTCCTCCTCGAGCCCCTCCATCATCCTTTAACTTTGTTGTCAGCCTCTTTTCTCATTCAAATTTCACTGTCATCTCGCTGTACTTAGCTGCTGGAATTGTTCGTATCTTAACCGGCTTACTTCTATCATTAAACCTAGCCGTAAACAATCACTATGCTAATATTACCAGGCTACTATAATAACACAACAATCGTATTTACTAAATCAATAATCGTATGTAAAAAACAAATATGGCGAGAATGACAGCGTTGTCGCTTAATTAGCGAACAATCCACTAATTTGCTTTCAGTTGCCTTTTAATCGTTTGCAATTTTGTCATTTTATTAATATCGCCTAATCCCATTTTCTTATGTTAATTGAATAGTACGAAAATACAGCGAGCTTTGGGGCTCGTTGTACAGTAGAGTTACGAAGACAGACATTGAGTCAATGTCGTCGCATGTTAGTCATTCTATTATTGGCTATGCGAGATGTTAAGACTTTTCATGACGAAATACGTGATCACTCTGCTTGAGAACTAGGAATGGTTTAGGGCTGCCATCGCGTTAGGGTGACAAGCAGAACGACAGCCACCGGTAAGGTTGTACAACGACTCGCAGAACGTGAACTCTGGGCTGAAATATAAAAAAGTAAGATATAGTGCTTAGCAGGCCTACAGAACATTCTAGGAGGCTATGCACTCATATGTCAAATGCAGCGTTATCACTTCGTTTCAACTCATATTGAACAGATTACCTAAAATTAAATTGAGTTCGAAACGAATCTAATCTATAAAGTTATAGGGTTTCACAAAGAGCATCACTTTGTCATCTTCTTCACCTGGTATAGTTCTAAAACTACATCTTGGTCAGTTATTACCTTGGTCATTAAGTCTGAAACATTGCTTCGTCGTGGATCGTTTATGTTTGCGCTAAGGATCGAGCCAGATCCATAAACTAGTAACGTAACCGTGGTGGGTAGATTTGCTTCATGATGCTTCCGGTATAGAACCGTTTTTTCTACTAACTCACATACAGTTGTAAGGTAGGTTAAAGACACTGGCGGTGGTACTCTTCACACGTCTTCTTCTAATTAATTGTCTGTTTATCGACATAATCAGCCTTTTTAAAATCAAACGTGTATTCTTAGGCATCATTCTTTCAATTATTAGCACGATCGATGTGCTTATGTGATCCGACTGTATAGGACTTAAATATATTGTAATATAGTTTGCCTAGATCGAGTTATCAAAACATAGAACTTCGCCGACTGCAGCAAAGTGGTACCTGTTAAAGACGGCTCAACAGACAGAACTTTGAAAAGTATTCGACGTTCGGTGTGCACAGATGCCTAGATGTTTAATATAAAGACAGTTTGTGCACCCAATTATAATTATCAGGTCCGTCGTATTTACTATAAGGTACGTTTTGCAATCATTTATCTTAGTTTCATATTTCTGGCTGTCTCAGATCCTGGGCTGTTCATCTAAATCACATATGTTATTTACATCATGATTACAGGAGAGGATGTCTGTGCAGTCGATTTTTAGTACCTAATGTGATGTAAACTATAAAAACTATAATATAGGGTTTTTCACAAATGTTTAGATATCTCGTCATCTATTTTCGTCACGTTAGTTAGTTAAGTCTGCATCTGTCACTTTCTCATTTAGCCCTGTACTTGATATACCACTCATGTGTATATTATTCATTCTGGCACATATGTAGTGTTGATGACTTTGCGTTCATGAAAATCACAAGAACTTAAAACTAGTTTCAAGCAAAATTCACATTTATTATTGATGTTAGTTTCGTCAACATTGAGCAATTGTTTGCTGATAGTTTCTAAGATTCAAACACCCTTTGAGATTTATGTTATTTTTTTCCAATTACGCCACCTCCGGATCTTATTTCTATGTAAACAAGCTCTCGGAATCACCTCTTTTTTTTCAATTTAGCTTCAAGCGCTTGCCCTTATTAGGAGTAATTTGAGTGGGTCTTGCTAGGCTCATTTAGTGTGAAGTATGAAGAAGTATGAATCCAAACGCGTATTCAGTCGAAACACTTGGAATCCCTCATGAACGGATCAGGTCAAGCATTTCCCTTGCTTTGGCTTCAGTCACAAAAAAATGTAATCACAGGGGCAGTTTTTTGCGGCAAGGCTGCACATTCTCGTGACCGCAATTGTTCCTCGCATCAGCCATGGTTTGCTATTGATATTGTGAGCTGCTCTGGGCCTTGGGTGAGCTTGGTCAGTTTGTAAAAAAGGGTGCTCTTGTGATCCCTGAAGGGTAAGTGATTCGCTCTTCTTATTCGCTAGCCATATCTACGCATCTGTTTTCTTCTATGCCGTCTTTCATCGCCGAGCTGCCTCTCTAGGTGCCGAATCCCCTGGAGACATTTGGTGCTCCTCTCACCGGTTCCTAGATTCGAACGTTATTTTTGATTGCCAGTTTAGGAACATGGGCCATCCTGCGTATCTCTACGTTTCCTTGCATTATTTAGAGCTGACCAGCAACTAGCCTTAATACTCGCATGTGGATTTCGGACACCAATCCGAGATAACATGCGAATAAACGTCTTGATAGCTATTTCACATAGACATTCCTAGAAGGCGCTTATTATGTAAAACAAAGTAAACCTTTACTAGCTTTACTTACCGCCACCTTTACTAGCTTATTTCTAAGGTACGAATAGGTGCCAGGACATGGCCAACCTTGAAAGAATTTAGACAATTTAGAACAATTTAGACATATTTCGCCAACTCAGATATTATATTGCTATGAAGATTTCAGCTGTGATTAAAAAAAAACTCTAAGTAGAACTCATAATACTTGAAAATGCCATGACACGTGAGTAGAGCTATCATCTGCTCCCGCAGGAGACCGCTATATAAAGTTAAAGATATAATTTTTTTTATTTAAGAGCAACGACCAATTGTGGATCATGTTGACGAGTCAGATGGATATCGATTTATTCTCGTCAAAGTCGTTCTGTTGAGGATTAATTATACTCTTAGCAGCAAATAACTTTGTATAGTATCTAGCAAGAGGTCTTCGCAGGAAATGCCTTACACCTAAATTGCCTAAAAATTAGCACAGCTTCCTTTCTATATAATAAAGAATACACAGATAACATAATCTCTGCTTAATACTTAACGTAAAGTATTGAGCCAGCGGTTGCAAAATCTTATAGAGTAAAACATACTGAAGATGTTAATAGTAATCGTTTCAGCTACGAAAATATATTTTACTTTACAAAGTTACGAACTTGAATTGACACGTCACTTCTCATAATAACTCTATCGTATTGAAAGCCATTACACATGTCGCCACAGGATTCATTTATGATTTTTGTAAATAAGTTTCGGCAGGCGACAATATAGAGGATGTCCCGATGGTGACTGAAGCTATAGCAAGGCTGGCATCGTACACTAATTCTCCATAAATCGCTTGCTTGAATCTAGACGTACACGCAAGGATTTTGAGGTTTATTAGGAGCATTGGAGTGTGAGTTTTAAATATATTGACGCGTAATGTTCTGTAAGTGGGAAGGACAAATGCTAAGACTGCAAAAGGTGAGCGAAGCGGAGTCTTGCAAACAAAGTCGCCAAGCATATAGGCATTAATGGTAGAGAAGTCATGAACTGAAACGTGAACTTATCTATTATTACCGTTTCGTAGGCAAAAAACATGTAACCACGATTCAACACAATAGAATATTTGTCTAGCAGCAAGTAAGCAATTACGCGGATATGACCTTTCTCACATAACATTTAATAAAATAAATTTCAAAGGGCTACTCCCAGTATCATATCGATCACAGGGTGCTTTGCATAGTTGGCAGCGATAATCTTATCCTAAATCATGGTAACTGGGTGTTCGCCCGACATTACAGTGACATCCATAAACCGCAAGTCGATTTGTTCTTAAATTATTCTTTATTGTGGCACTGGTAGCCTTCTTGACCTTGTAGAACTCTGAGGCTGTGTCGCTCAACTTTGGTACGTGTTAGCGAATGATTTGTACATAAGCTCCTATTTCTTTTTATGGCGAATTGCCGCCTCAGTTCGACAACAAATAGTGGTGTTCTACAGGGCAAGTAATAGGTTGGTTTCTAGCTGAATGTAAAGGACGCTAGGTCGAGGTTGGCTGACATTCTATGGGTCTGCGTAGTCAATTCAGGGCGAGTTGTTGTCATATTAATGACAAATAATAACAAAAGGCGCAATATGCAACCTTACACAAGAAAAGCCAGCGCCGTTTACGTGGATTCTCGGATGCTGTGACGGTTAGTAATAGCTTTCTTTTAAGTAATCTGCTATCAGAATGATTGTCTACTTGGCTTCAATGTTATTCCAAGGTAAGTAAAGGAATTCACGTATTGGATTACTCTTAGTTTTATGTTGTACTCTGTAGTTTCAGTGGTCTCCTTGGCTACCAATAAAGATGTAGCTTCATTGTGTGTTATTTCAGGGATATACCAGAATACACTGCCATATGCAATGATCTATCACAGTAAATTGCGATCGTAGCGACATAAAACACATCAAAAAGATGACGAACCGATGTTTCGGTGAAGCGCTGACGGTGAGCATAGCGCCAGGAATTAAAAAGTGGGGTTACAACACAATGCGTACTGTTGTTATTACAATAATGACTCAATTAGCAAAACAGAAATTTTTAGGATCAAAAGTCCTTAATAATAGAGTACTTAGAAAACTTACAAATTTTTACGAAATCTAAAAATAAAAACGAACTTTTCAATGCTTTAGCTAACCTTTATAGTAATGATTGTTCTCATCTACTGAGGTACCTCGTTTCCTTCTTCTAGGTTCACAGATGGGGGCAAAATACTGCGCATATTTTTGTCATTTACAGAGGATTTCGCTTCGTATCCGAATGATAAACATGGATTATTTGCACAGGCTACATACACTACCAAACCTATGGTTTAGTGTGGAGGAGAAAAATAAGACCATAACGTTATCAAGCCGCACTTAAAATTCTGAAGCGGGTATTCGCAGCTAGTGACCTAAATGGAAGACAATTAATTTATAGAAACTTGAACAAGCTTATTTTGGGACTAGACTGATATGCTTCAAGTGGTCATATAAGCGATAAATAGTTGTAATACATGTCACATTTCTAAATGGCGGTTACAAATTTGTCTCATACATATTCATATGACAACTTACCCTTGGGCTGTGGTAATATTATTTGTCTTTTGAGAACTTCGTACGTGAATCCTTAGAGCATGCTTAAAGAAAACGCATTTTCACATATTTTTAATCTATTTGCAAATTTGTTTTGCATTAGTTAAATGTGGATTGGAAGAATCATTTCATCCTTCAGATTCCCATACTGGGATATTTAAAGAGCTAATTGGTTGATATGTCATTGATTTCTATAGTAATGAAAGCACTGCAAACGAACCCTTAGGTCAATTAGAAGAAAATTACGCTTCCCTACTCAGTTTTAACAGAAAAATTTTTCTGCTGCCTTTTGTTTTGAAGGTCCTGTTTTCTGTGTCATGCTGAAAAGACAGTAAGAACGAAAATTCAATGAAGCAAAGTTTAGCTATAACCTGGGCTTCAACAGATGTCCGTCCAAGGCCGGTCAAAATTTTACGAATCGGAAAAGCTGTGTGAAGTTTAAATGTTGTCCTTCAAAAAGGTGACCTGGTATAATTTTTTCCGTTTTCGAAAATATTATACTGTTAAATGTTTACTTTGTGTGATAAGTTGAGTCAAGCCGGAATCTATGTTCATCGTCGTTTTACTCGTTTACAAAAGTTTTACTGAGACGTTTTTGTGGTAACTAGGCACTTTTGACTGTAAATAAGGTCAAAAGGTTACCTTTAGTATAATTTATAAACTTATTATACAATATATATATATAGAGAGAGAGAGAGAGAATAGTTTGGATTATCTATTCAGGTAACGGAATCATCTATCTAAATATGACAGCAAACATTACGAGGGTCTCTATTGAAGTCACCGTAGAACTAAGTAAAGATCTTTTACTGTTGACATTTTTGAAAAAATATCTCAACAAGCACTATAATTTGTCGATGTCGATGTTTATTAGGCGTGTAGTCTTTCTTATTTTGCATAGATCCGCTTCTCATTGCCGGTAGGAATTTTGTGCAGAAAGCATTCCTTATCTGCAGTGTAACGATATCTAGTTTTTAAGTCCCATGATTTAACTATACTGAAGAATAAGGAGCCTGAGAAAAAACAGACAACTAGAGGACGCACAGCACTCTGCAGAAAGGGCACGTTAACTTTCAACTTTAAAATATAAACTTTAAAAATTACCAAAATTACTTTTAGTCCTAGTTAATACGTTTTTATAAAGATTAGGCCTGATTTTTTACAGCCGAGGGCTAAAACGTTTTCACACTAATTTTCCCCAGTTACATTGTATTGACCTTTTTACGGGCTTTACAAGTGCTACGAATTCGAGCTACATATCTCACTGTTATATAGTTTGTTTCAGCGCTGTAAGGTAGTTTCTAAATTTTAAACGACAGACGTAGTTGTCATAACATTCTATCTTTATAATTGAGTCGTCTATGTACAAACTACAGATACGCATATAGTCAATTGCTTTATTTATCTTATAAGTAAATTTTGCATTTAAATCGGATGCTAGAAGCTCAAAAATTGAGTATAGTATAGTTTCTTTGATTTATTGATTGATTATTGCAAGACCCACAGAATCACTTGGTCTGTTCCCAGAGAAGCTCTAAGGAATTGAATAGATCAGTTGATAAGTAATTTGTATCGAAACATCTTGCGATGTTTGTTCTATTCCAGAAATTTAGCTTTGTCTTGAACAATCTAAGTCATAAACCGAACTCCAAGGAAGGTATATGTCGGCTAAATAAGCCTTGCACATTGCTGACGAAGTACAACCAGAAGCACCTTTTTTTTAATTATACATTGCTTATTATTTTGATTTACTTCTGCCTAATTTGTTGATAAGTTTGTAATATAATTTCTTCAGAAGACGCACCCGTGCTCACGGTATGTTAGCCTACAAAAATGTATATACATTACTAAATAATATTACAAATATTATTAAATTATTACTATTATACAAATGTATGTATTTTAAATTGGATTTAAATTTACACAAATTTATATATGCCCAATTAATAGAATCTTTGGTGTATAAAGATGCATGCGAAAAAAATAGATACAGGATTAGGTATACGGGAGGTATCGGAAAGACGGGAAGATAGACGGGACAGAACATCTTGACAAACCCTTTTTCTGATGCGTTTAATCGTGCTTTGGAACTATTTTAATCTCTATGGAAAGGATTTGTTCGGTAAATATCGCTATTTTTATCCTCCTTCTTTTGTCACCTTTTTAGGAAATAATACGATTTACGTCTACCACCAAATCTGTATGTAGGCCGCTTTAGTTCACATTCATTTCACACACAAAGTACAGCAATACAAATATAAATAGCTGAGTTCATAAGGCGTCCAAATTTCGGGAGTTTGAGATGTTTCTTTGCATAGAGGCAGGCGTGACCTATTTCGTTTGGTACATGGAAAATGGTCCTGCTATTTATCTCCCTCTATATTTCACGAGGCGAAATGTGCCGGCTCCCATTATTAAACGAAGCGTGTCTATGCCCGAGTCCGATCCTAGATCACGTGTTTCTATAATTAACAGGCAAATACGTTATCCACTAACCTATCATGCAGGCTAGAGTCAACCTCCTTGCTAGCGTATAGCCACCAAGTCGTCGTATTAGGCTAAGAAAGAACCTGAACCTTTTTACACTTTTCTAATCGTCTTATGATAAGAAATTATGTTATGTGTTCACATTTCTCACACCCTTCTTTTCTCTTGGCGAGACGGCATGCATCAAATGATGCATACCATCTCGCAAAAAGGTAGCAGGTCTTGTTTCAAAAAAGTTTGCCAATCACGTCGTGAGTTCTTGATCTTAGTGGAATCCGTGTGGCACCGGAACTAAACTTACCGATCGACACTCTGGTTCATCGAAAGCGATCCCCAGTAAATCAAGCCCTTGCAGTTCTACTAAATGCAGGGCTTTTTTAAATAAAAATCTGGTTGTACATAGGGTCTTGGCTTTTTTCCTAGAACCATCGATTTCTGTTCCATGTTGGCGAATAGACACAACTTTTAATCGTCAGTAACAGTTCTGTGTCAAAACCAATTATTGTAGCTGCGTAACGCTTGACACCGCGCAAAATGTCGAGAGGAAGTATTAACGCCCAAATTCCTTGTCGGATTCAGAAGGTTCATGAAGTATTTAAGTTCCCAGCTTCATCTAAATAAACTACCGAGCTTCAGAACAACGATCGTATAACTCCAACCCCACCTTTACGGCCAATTCCCGAACTGTTTATTGGTTATCTCCATTCGAAGGCGCCTTCAGCTTGTAGTGATCGCACTGAAACGGTTGACTAAAACAGCGGTGTCCTTTATGTCCCGATTACTTGCCAAACCACTCTAGTCGTTTTAAGCGTAATAAGGTCAATGTCCCGGCCTATTTCGGATTCAATGAAATGCACAATACAAAAGATTCTCGAAAATGCACTTTTCTTTACCCGGAATATCAATTTTTGAAAACTACATTCGGATTGATATTGAGAAAAAACACGACATAATACCGTTACAGCAAGCGGATAAAATAGAAAAGGCGTTCTCAAGTGGTATATCAGAAGTAAACAACGAGCGATGGGAAGCGGGAAAGATAAGTTTTTTAAAACACAGAAACCTCCTTGCGAACTTAATATATAGGTGTATGTAAACGATCTGCTACTCCATAGCCGCTCACCAGAACTTTAGCCGAACATCTTGACTTAACAAATAGAACATTTAAGGTAAAAGCATAGAGACAGAACAAAAAAATGTTTCCGGCTTTTCATAGAATTCTTACATCTTTCCTCTCTCGTCCTCTCATTTATAGATCAACCTTTCGGCTCACAACGCGTAGAAATCACGCAGGCTGCTACACGCAAAATTAGAATTTTCAGTACCAGGTTTCACTAATGACCCTCGCAACCGCCCAGTTATCATCCAATCTACTGAATGCTCTATATTACATATATCTGAATGTTAGATCGTTTATAAATCAAAAGCTTGCGGTTTATTCGGCTTATATACAAAGTGACTATACTTATTCCCTAAATTTGGTTAACATCTGCAGTTTCTAATAGTAAATTTTCTCTTTACAATACCTGCAATGTTTCTGTCCCGATCGCTGTTCTAAAGAAGGGCCGACAGAAAGCACTTTTTGTTTTAAAAAAAGATTAGATAGATTAAAAAAAGATAGATTTAACTAGATTGTAGACAGTTGCTGTAGAAATTTTTTACAAATGCAGTTCTAGATGTCGCTATTCTGCTAACGCAAACTATGCCATGAAAATTACCTTAGGAGCTATCCAGGGTTTTGTCCTTTGAGTAGCTTAAATCGAAAAGATATCAAACATACCTTAGGTCATCTGATTCGCCTTGTAATTCCGCGCTTCTAAAAACTTTTTACGGTTTTATATACATTTAACCTTCCCCTTTTAGACTGCGGAACTGTTTCCTTTTACCGACGAAACGCTGAGAAATCGCTCGTAGATGAATGTATAAAAAAATTACTTATATCTACTAGTTGACACAGTGGCTCGCCCACATGCACTATGACTATTGTAGTTTATGGTATTTCTTGCAACAATCCCTGTTATCATTCATGTCACGAATGTTTGTTCTTTTTTTTTACTTTTTACTATTTTGATTAAATTTTACTAGGTCCATTTTTACCCGCATTTTTAAAACTCGTTTTCGAACCAGCAGGACCATACCATTATGAAAACGCTTAGAAACTAAATTTATAACGAAAGATCTTACGGACTCCAAATCGTTCGTCAGATTAGACCACGGGCGACTAAAGGAAACAGATAGTATTGGGATAGTACAAGTAATAATAATTTCCTTAAGACCACCGTGTTAAACAGTTTCTTCGCACTTCCATGTATATTAGAAAACTGTAACCGCAAAGAAACGACAGCTGTGCGAAGGTCATTGGCATGACCGAACATTTTCCTTCAGTTTAAGTTAAGCATCAGAAAAAACTGTTACCCAATTTTCATCTAAGTTGCGGACAAGTTAGCTAAACTCTTAGTTTCATTTTTGGTAGCTATTATTCAAGAGATGCAGTATTCCAGCACTTCTAACATTATTTTACTGTGGACGATAAAAAGAAATTTAAAATAAATAAATAAAGTTACCATGCAATAGTTGAAGAATCAGCGTTCTACATTGTTCTTTAGAAGCCCTTCGAAAATATGATATACATTCTAATAGTGAAAGGAACTTATAAGCTCTAACCAAATAGATTTTATTAAAGATAAAACGACATGATGAAAGATAAAATGAACATAATCTGTAAAGGATGGAGATTTTATACGGTGAAACCATATTTTAACGCAAAGGCACCTTTTAATTGTAGATACTTCGACTCCTATAAAGTATTCGATAAGGAGAACTATATAATTATTTTTTTACTTCTAAATTTGAATGCTATAGCTATACCTTCAAGTGGATCATAGTTTATTCGACCAGCATCCCTTCTAACTGTAATTCGACAAAAACCTTGGAACAAAAAAGGCAGGATTTTTAATTAAAGCCCCTAATATTTTATGTTTTACTATATATTATAATTATCACCCTTTATGGTATTATATACTAATTGTACCTTTGAAGAATGAGAATAATTGCAATATGTTAAAGCAGGATATAGAGTAACCGTCAAGATAAGTATTAAGTAACCACATGACAGTTTTAGTAGCAAATGCGCTTACCTCTATTCTGGCAATGTTTTCCAAATATACGGATTAAAGAAAAGTTAATACCGACTGCAAACTCAGAGACCGATAGTCACTACGAATTGTATTATCTGAAACCAGGCAGCTCAAAGTTTCGCTCACTTAAATTGCAGTTAGCACATAGCCACTTGTCTTTGTTCTTATAACTACAGTTTATACATGTTTAATTGTAAAAAAAAACCCAGACTTTTATTCCGAGACAATACAGTACATCTGTCGCATCTGAAGAAGATGTAATACTTCATGACAAGGTATTCAGCGTAAATGAGGCTGTACAAAAACCATTCAAATTTATGAAAATTTAAGATTACTAATTTGCCTAGCACATTTCTTTATATATTTTCTAAGAGCAAGGAGAGGGGCTTGGAGTCTTATAATTTTTCGAACAACTTTAGTAAATAACATGCGTATCGAGACAAGTTAAAAAGTGACTATAATGATATATCACAACTTTTTTCTAGAGATATCTTAATCATGCGTAACTCAATGCATTGTAAATATCGCTTTGAAATAATACTGCTAGACAAGAATATTCTTTTGACTAATTAAACCCAATAATTAATTAATTAATTGATGTATAATAAATACATCATATATGTTTGCTTACCTGAGAATCGGTGATGCATGACGTGAGCGGATACCTCTGCGACCCGCGTAAATCTTTCTCCACGCATCATACCGCAACGCAAACGTAGTTCATTGCGCTGAAAATTGCCCGGTGTCAATGGCACCCTTAACTGCAATTCAGAATCTTGTACGTGTATTGAATCTAATTCCACAGCTGGATACAGTGATGTCCAATCGGATGCCTATAAAAGTATAATCATACGCGTAAGAATATTTAAGTCTGATGTCTTCATCTCATGCAATAGGCATGGGAACATTGTTTTTTTTTAATTTTTTTAGAGTCCACTGTTGATGTACAAACACTTGGGAAACGAGTAAATGACAGAAGCAGCAAGTACTTAATAGAAAAAGCTGGCTCCGAAGAATTAAATGGTTTTACTAAAGTCATCAGATACGTGCTGTTGTCTCTGAAGGCTTGAGGACGGGGAATGTAAACCAGAAATTTCCAATAAATTGAAACATATCTATTATCAATGTTAAAAATAAGCTAAGAATCGTTCATCATGTCAGAAAGCTGTCTACGTAATTTTTAGCAAAATTACAAATACAAAGACGGTCTTCCATGATAGCTTTCATGCGGATACCACATAGCGAGTCTATGGTTACAAGTGCCAAAGGTACAACCAGTAATATCTTTAACCATTTAACGATTCGATATGTCTCTGTAACCATTAACCCAGACGATCCATAATTCTCAGATTACGCAAGTTTTGCTTAATAGGCGCAACAAGTAGCGCTGCTCTATAAATGCATTTTGAATGATAGATCCTAAATCCCGTGTAAACAAAGTTGCGGGCTTATATTCCAAGTAAGTATACGTTTCCTCAAACTCAAGTAATTATACGCTTTATCTATTCTTCAGCTTTACTGGTACTTACGTGCGACCATCAAAGCCGATGTAAGAACAACAGATAGAAGAATTGTGAAGTAAACGCAGGTTTAACTCTTCCACGAGACATCAATAGCATTTTAGCAGGCCTCACAAAGAAAATGTCGATGTTGCTTGCGATGTCGAGAAGGCTTTCTAACAGTTTTGAAATACGTCCTGAATAGCACATATTCCTACTATTTTTTCGATTCTTTGTGAATTAAATGCGTCTACAGTTAACGATTTTCTTAAAAGCCTTTCCGTTTGATATTTTACCACACTCTTCGAACCTAATAGGAACCTTTTTGATTCTCTTGATCCTAAGCTGCCGTACAATTGTTACATCATCGTAAAACGAACTCCGTTACTTTCTTATTCGCAGAAACCGGAATGAGCCTTTTATGCAGTGTGTATAGACCAGAGCCTCCGTGTCCTTTTTGCCGCGCAAGCAGTCGTCGAGTTGAAAATTCTCTACACCTGTGGTTAACTTGGTCAAGTTACTTATAAAATAACGGCAAATATAAAAAAGGAAACGATGCAGCTAAACTGGATTGGTTAAAAGACGTTTTTAGTAAGCGGAAATCCCTTATAGCAAATCACGCTGGTTACACGGTCTTCATTCGACCAATCAAAAACTGAAAACTATCTAGACGTATAGAAATAATTGAAGCCCGTCGAAGGTATTGCTTCCTTTAATTTCGCACGTTGAGTGCAACTTTTTATGGCAGTAAGCGCATTCTTTGCGGTTGTGTGTTTATTTGTCATGTTATCGCTTACAAAATACGAACTCATGCAAGATATCATCAATAGTTGTATGTACTACTCTTTAATTTCAGGATTTGTAAACATTTTGAAAACACGGCCCAACCAGAGTTATTTTATCACTACGGAAGGATCTGAGATAGCTTGCACTGCCTTGGTAAAATTACAATCATTTAAAGATTAACAGTACATTCTATCAGCTTCATTCATTAATAGACAGCAATGGCATCATTCGATGCAAGTTTAAACTTCAGAACTCGCCCGGTCTTTCTATCATCTATCACTTCACTCCGATCGTTCTTAGGTGAAGCTCTCCTGTGTCAAAAGGACCACTTTCTAGTGCTTTTTCAGCAAAGATAGTATTTTTCTAGTACAGTCCGCTCTTGCACTGAACCAAGGCCTTTTGTGTATTGATCGGAAGTACGTCGCGCAGTTAGGTGATGCGGCACTTGAAGAACTATGCTAGACATTCACAAAGCAGCTGTAAAATTTGTTTCTAGCCTTCGAAAGACCGTAAATTGCATGGTTACACATTGAGTTTTAATCTTTCCCCGCATAGTAGTACTACCATACCCTTCTCCGCATTTTATTGTGTTTTTATATCCTTCAAACATAAAATAATATGCGGGAAAAGTACGAAAATCCCATGAATCCCAACATTTTTTTAAAATTAAAATAAGTGCAACCCATTTTAGCCGGAAACTTAAGGCACATGTGGAAAATTTGTATCTAATATGGATATATCTAACATGAAAGTTAAGCCACTTTTCCCATCATGTGTATAGATATCCACATAGGGCTTGATCAGTTCTATAACCTTTTTAGCATCCGTCGACCATAACGCTCCTGTTCACAAATTGATAATTCTAGCGCCTCGCAACATATTGATAACGATTGCAGAAGCTCTTTATACCACTATTAATAAGAAAAAAAAGGATCGAACATTGCTTGTACTAAATAATGATTGAACCAGTCTTCATTTGTACGAGGTGAAACATTCTTAACGCGGACACATTTCGGCACACTTGAGAGATTAGATATAGATCAGAATAAATAATTAGAGATGGGCAAAGAAAATCTTGTTACAGTTATCCTGATGTAGGCATGCAACTTTTCAGCAACTCAGTTATATGTAATTAATCTTTGTTCTAAGCTCAAGTTGTCTTCCAGTTAAATGTATGCAGTGACTTCTTCATAATTACCCCTTCACTTTACCGCTATATCTTTATCATGTTGTACTTTGTTACGGCGCTTTTTTGCCTTGAATACTAAATAACGTTTATCCCGTAATATTTGCAACGTTGAAATTTTCGGTATAAAACAAATGTGATAAGACCGGAGTAAAACTGGGATAGTATCTCGTTTAAACCAATTTTAATCGATATTAGAATTGAAATTACTTAAAAGACATAGCTATTCCAACCACTCCGCATTATTACATCCGTGATAAACTGATTTCGTTTAGGAGTGGGTTACGAACATCCAGTTGACAGGTTGATGCAGTCCTGTACATGCAATACTATAGTAGTGTACACATATATCATGCTGGGCAAGGCAAAACAGGGTTTTGAACGTCCGAAGTACTAGCCCACCTTAGATGGGTTCTTTTTTTAAGAACTAAGGAGGAGTCGCAAGAGTGTACTTGCCATTCTCTAAGTCAAGCTTTACTGACATTTGTGTAACTATCGTGATTATTCATGACTTTGTGATATAACAAATTATCTATCGTTCACTATCGGAACTATCCGGAATGTGAGACGTGTGCGCCGGTGTTGAATACTCAAAACATCCGGGTCCAACTTAAACAGTTTCAATCACAAAAAGACTTGTTTTATTTCTGTATTAACAGCTAAAAAAAATGATGGAAGGATACCGTCGTAAACAAATACGCAGTTATATAGGACACTACTTTCGGCATGTATGTGATTTCTTCGCTACACACATGGCTGCGCTACTCAACTTCGATCCATAATCCGCGCTCTCGGTCAATTTTCGTTGCAAAACGCCAAACCCGTAGGCCTGCGGTGACACCTGTTTGAGAGCTAGCCAAAGTTGGCTGTACTAAGGTCGTGTAATCATCTACAGCATTATCGTGTCACCTTTAGGGTACTATAGCGCCTATTCTCTTTTGCTCAAACCGGATTACTCCTTTTTATTAGGACCACCTCTGTTAAGTCTCGCGCGTATGCACTTTGGCATCTTTTGTAACAGATTGCCTTTCTAACTGCAGGTACCCTTAAATGGAAGCATTCAAGTACGCGATTTTGATTTTCGAGGCTTTGAACTTCGACAACCTTTACACAGAGCCAGCACTTTTTTGATCTGAGGTTATACGTCTGAACCGTTATAGAAGTCCTTCAGGACCCCCTATATGGTTTTCTGGATGTCATTTTTCCGGAGTGGCGCAGCGTGATTACCGTTTCACCTATACTTGTTCAATCCGTGAAGACGCGACACATCTTTTTGGCTCAGCACAGAAGCCTGCTGACGAGTACGTACTCAGAAACATTTCCCCCTGCGTCAAGTTCAACCGTAATGTTGTTCAGGCGAGGGTCTGCTCGTTGCATTCTCCTGACATCCGCCATTTCAAGACCTCCCAATTCCATGGTAGTCACCATAAGGAGTTTTGCATGCAATACGGGTTCTTTAATGCTAATGCTCCTGATATTGCTGCTGTCATCACGGAAATCCTTAGGTTAGAAGCGACTTCGCAAATATAGTAGACACAAAAGTTTTATCTACTACGCACGCTGGCTAATTCTGGCGTCGACTTGGCTTCAGTTTTATTTCGGTGTATTCAATAGTTGCGTGCAGGCTTCGTAAGGGTCGTGAAGGCAGACAGTGACGCAACAGTTTAGCAGTTTACCAAAAACCACCACACAGGCACGATCTCTTAGCGCCCTTTAGGAACGTCTTGAACAGAAATGGCAACTTTGCACGCCCCAGCAAGGACCCGCGCATAACATTCTCCCGCGTTGTGGTGGTGCTTTCCGTGGACTATTTTGAAGTCATTGTACACCGCCTTGTTGTGCATAACGAATTTGGACTGAACCTGGCAAGGGTCTGTAAGCAATTACGAAAAAACGCTTATGCGATCAGCTATAGATACCTGCTGCTACCTCTGAGGCCCTGATCCATTCTTCAAACATCCAGTTATCAATAAATAATAGCAGCGCGACTCCCTCCACACTGTCAAAAGGTCCGCCACAATCCGCAGCTTTGTATATGTATATAAAAAATATATATATATTGATTAACAAGTGTATATATATCTGGCCTAACAAACATTGAACGTTTTTTCTGACGTTAGCATCATTTGAAAGCAGGGATTTGGCAGCAGTAGATGTCATAAAACTGTTGGAATACCTTAATTCAACCGCCTTAAACATATGTGAAATGTATGCTATATTTTGCAATTTTATTACGGTAAATGTTTCCGAGGTTCATAAGAAATCTGTGGCGCTTGTGGTCAAGATACGTTAAAGATGGTTTTATCGCTTTCGTTTTGAAAATTGCATTATGAATTATGCTTCCCATAGTTGTCGACCGATTGCCAAAGAAGTTTATGAAAAAAGGTGACCAAAACTGACGCGTGAGCAGTCACGAAATCCGCAAAAAACTAAATATCTATCATTATACAATTTCAAACCAATTGAAGAAAGACGACTACAAAAAATTTCGATGTATGAACTGACTCTAATGAATTAACTTGCTCGTATTTCCATGTGCGAAACCTAAAAAAACGTAATGAAGTGGCGCTATTTCTAAAGCGGCCAACCACGGGTGATTAGACCCAGATCAGGAACGATAATAACGTGCTAATAAAAAAAAAAATGTGTTCCATAGCCTGTGGCAAAGTTTAGGCTGATACCAAAGAACATGATGTTCTGTGTTTAGTGAGAGTAGAAGATAATCGTGCATTGTGAGGTGTTGCCGCCTACCAAAGCGACTGATTCAAACCTCTACTGTTAACAACTAACAAGATTTCAACAAACCACTGAACATTATCTACGAGAACAAATGAACAGAATTGGCAACGTCTTCGATCACGTCAATACCAGACCACATACATGTGTAGCTACCCGACAAAAAATCGAAGGAATTTAGATGAAAGATTTCATTGGATCAGCTGTGTAGCCCGTATTTTGCACCACCAGACTATCATACGTTCCGGCCTCCGAAAAACTCAGAAGTTCTGCAGTGATGAGATTATGATGTTTTTATTATGAAGTTACTATACATATATAAAGCGCATTGTTTTTTTTTTTTTTTTTTGTTATTATAATTTAAATCCAACTTACGTTTCGATCATTAACAAACCAGGTAAGATTATCCCGATGTCCTGCAAGCGATTCCCGCGTTCTACACGTTGCCACAAGGCCGTCATGCTTGCGGTAGCTACTGTAAAGACCCGCTATCTGAGGGCCGCCCATTTCTGTTCCTGTTTAATTCACACAGAGAATTAGTAGAATTTTGATTGGAAATCCATGTCGACCTTATTACACTGGTCTCTATTGTCATACTTGTGATTAAGTGTCAGCGATTCGGCTGAGTTTAGCTTCTGTAGTTACAAGGAGTCAGAAAACAACGTATGTGTGTAAAGCTAACTCAAATGTAGACATATTTGAAACAGGCACTAATGCGAATAAACTCTGACTTATTTTAAATCACATAGAGCGTAATGCTAGCCACTATTTTTAAAGGCAAACATTTAGTATGTAAATTAGAAAGTGTTTTACGTGACGCCAATCTAACATAACGAGTTTCTGTAAATTTCGAGTCGGAAAGGTCAAAGGCCTTTAAAGTATTTGTATTTTAGGCTAACAATAGTACGACCACGATATACAAGGATAATTGCAAACGTTGAAATAGAAGGAAATACTCTGTTGCTCATTACGTACGACGTACTATATTACAAACACCAACGATATTTAGCAAGTCAAAAAAATTACTTAAAAAAATTACGGACTTTTCAGCTGCATGGCAACAGAAAACAACATTTACGAAGGATTTTTGTGAAGCCTTTATCCATTTATGGCTATAAGCTGATAAGGTATCCGCGGAGAATAATTGGTTTAGAGGCAAAAATATTGTTTAGAGCTGGAAATTGACGCTCAGTAATTAAATTTCGATTTGGTTTTGAATGTGACGGCGATGACGGGACTCAGCGAAATAGCAATTCGGAACGTATGTAATCGCTTTAATAACGAAAATTAAGAGGTTAAAGACCACAAAGAAAATTATTATACTTCTAGGCCTCAGATATAAGAACAAGTTTTTGTGATTTAGGGAATTTTTAGACAGAACGCGGACAAGACGTTTCCCGTTAGCTTAATATAAGGTTCTTTAAAGGATCTATCATGAATTTATAAAGAAAATACTAAAGACGAAAATTAAAAGCAAAAATGGCTTTCTCACAAACGGAATACAAAACAAATGATAACACGTGATGTACGATAGAGACAATTAAGGCGACGATTATGAGCTAAAAATTTGCTTGGGCACGCCATCGCCACCGACGAGACATGCATTGGTCTGTGCCATTCATCACAGATAGGCCAGGAGAATGAATGATGTCAAACAGGATAGGAATCCGATGATAGGGTTAAATAGATGAATATCGAAAACATCTGTTATTACTAGATTTTGCTCCAAAAAGAAACGCTCAACGGCAACAAGTATTCCAAATTGGTATGGCGTGGCAATCAACAGCAAGCAGTGTAGCTATTCAACAATAACGCACAGTCTTATCGCTGTGCTTGAATTTTAAATTTGTGACTAATTAAAATTAAAAAAAATAAATAAAAATAAAACAAATTCGAGCGATGAGTTCAACCCCTGTGTCCTTACATTTTTATCACTTGCTTCCACGCGATGAGCTGAAGTAATGTGTCCTACCGTGAACACCTTTAAACAAATCATTGATAACCAAATTGGGGCAAGTGTTGAGAATCTCCCAAGGCGCTGGCTTCTATATGTAGGCAATAAATACACAAATGTACCGTTGTTCTGCCTTGTATAATTTCTACCCGATCAATCTCGACAAACAGCTCCAAACAACTCTAAACCGTGTGATATTCGACTGGAAACTATGACTGTGTAAGAAATGGGAAGATATGAAAAATCATGAAGGAAGCACTACCACATGCTAAACACCCTCAGACGAAAAAGAGCATACTTCCGAGTGCAGGTATATAAACAAGCCTGTAGCAAACCGAACAGAGGGGAAACAACAGGAGACATGTTTCTACATGGTAATGAACAAATTGCGGGCAAATTATATCTATTAATGACCGACAAATTATGGCCAAAACTTGATTAGGTAGGCTTAGTCCTCTTGTAGTTCTGACAAAACTGTGCGATCTGTCAACAATTATTTAAAAAAAAAAATCTCATGAGCACTATGTATCCCGCACACCAGTACCTGGCAATTACATGTTTACCTAAAAAAGTAGTCAAAAAAACATGACCTGTGTTGATTGTGTTAGGGATTTATAGAACTATCACCATGACGACAATCAATTAGGAAATAATGGCAAGCTTATGATTTGTAGTACGATCTTAATATCGGGAATACTTAGCTATGGGGTGTCTTTCACACAAGTTTAGCATCCAGGTAGAGCCTTTTATTTTCTCGAAACCTATAAGCTGAGTTGAATTTTAAATTGAGGAGCTTAATATAAGTAAATTAAATACGTAATAAAAACACTGGATGTACAGCACCTTCCATGACCTAACCAAACAGCCACACTAATATTGTCAAACTCTGCTAGAGTCACAAAATAGACTATATCGTGCATGTAGATTGGTTATTGGAATATTAGTATTATGTATAACACTGGGAAGAAATTTTGACGAGTATTGTGCCTTTTATATGGTACTGTTGAGGATAACCTCCTTAGCAATACTGGAAACGAAATTTTATGTATAGTCAAAATTGGCGCATGATAATAGCATCATCTAGACAAACATTTACATACTGTACAAATTAAATAATGTTTTCTTAGTAAAATGCGGCTTCACATGGTTACAAGGTGTTTATTTGTATAAGCATAACTATTCAGTTTTTCAGTGAGTTATCTTTTTTGAATGAATTTTTTGTGAGCGTTATAATTTTAACCAAAGAATGCATAATAAGTTATACATACGTTTTAACAATAAAGCTAGGCAGCTTTTAAGGCTGTGTTTGAAATCTAAATGCAGTTCTCCTGTCCGGCCCTCCAAAACTGATCTAGGGGTGTTTATCGTAAGAACTAACGCAAATATACAAATCCGCTGTGTCATACCTCTTATTACGTGCAAACGGCTACTGTTTGTTCGAGCCCTCACTCGGATCTCTTCACTATTCAGTTGATAGGTGACGCCAATCTGCCCACGACAGCGTAACCTCAATTTACCCTTATGATCCACATGACGTGGTTGTACGCTAAACACCAATGATCGTACCAGTGTTACTCGACCGTCATCATGCACTCGATCCATAAGTGATTCAAGTTCTTTTTTCACCTGAAGATAGACACGCAAAGACACATAAAAGCCCGACTTGGTTTTAGTAAATAGTACATTTAATTTGGTTATAAAGATTTATGAGGGCGCATATGGGTATGTAATGACACAGATTCTAGGGTATTCAAAGTGAGTTAAACGAACTAGCTTATCCGTGCTATTGTAGACATGTTTCATCTTCATCTATTATGTACACATTGCCACAAGATTTCTGGCAGCTTTTCTTCCGTTTACCCAAGTTGGCGTAGTGACCATAGTCTTTTTTGTCCAGTTGATAGTCGCTGCGAGAGAAACTATTGTATTCATTCGCGTTTTATAGGTGAAGCGAACAAACCCACCAAAGCCAGATATATGAGTATATTAAGCAACTGAACGGCTCGCTTGTGCTGTGTTTCTTAAAATTAGCTTATTTCCATCTGACACCTTCGAATGGCCCCATAAACGACATGTAGAGGGGTACAAGGGCCACAACAAATCCAACGTGATGGAACACTAAAAGTCTGAGATAAATGGGTCGATCCGTTTCTCGATGAAGAGTGGGCGGCTTACCTGTGGGTGCTCGCGCAAATATGTGAAAACGTCGTGGAGCTCTGTGTTCAAATGAATGCCCATGATTAATATTCGCGTTTAGTGGTTCTTAACTTAATTCATATATGCATTACAACCAATAAAATCTTGTTGTGTAGAAACACATAGATTTATGCTTACGGGGCTGTCATTGAAGACCAATCGAGTGGTGTCATACTCCATGCCCTGATGTGTTACAATAGCGCACACCGGATATTTTGGTATCATTTGTAATTCTAACTCTTGGATTTTTAAAGCGGGAACGCAACCGTGTATTCCCGACAAGTTCAAAGCAGCTTGTGTAGTTACAATCGAATTATCATGTACATATAAGACTTAATTATTTTCACCGAATCTGTCATTGTTCACTACGAGTATTTCATTGAATAACAACACATTATGTGTTTGGCTAAAAAGTGTAGTCTAGAAATAGCTTTTCTGCACGCCTAGCCATCAGTATAACTTTTGAGCCGTTCGACTTTGATAAGGAAACTTTGGTAAGTTGAGACTTCAAATTGACTGACCGGTTGAAAGCAGGTACATGCAATACTGCATGTGCAAAGATGAAATGGTGCATTTCAGCCAAGCGATCAACCGTTTCCGAAATTACAGTACTTCCTAATTTGGCATAGACATCTATATTTTGAAGTATCTTATGAAATAAGTTATTGATTTAATACGCTTAAATATAGGATTAGTTTGAACTTATGAAGCGCGGTATCCTTTCGCGTGGAGTGTATTTAGTATAAGTGCTAACATTTCTGTATTAGCGTAATTCAATTTATTTGTTACAGTTTGAAGACGTTGTGCTCGCCTCCATAGTGTTTTAATAGTGCAAGATATACTTAGCTGTGAAAATGTCTTGTTCGGCAGAACAGGCTTCGGACTATAATCCTTAACAACACCTTTTTTTAACCAAAATCAGCCCAATATTATATAGCAACAAACAGAGGCCATGATGGGACGTCAGTCGTTCGTTTGTTCCTGCTATGTTAAGCTCCTAAGCATGTGGTGTGAAATTCGAGGAAATATTTGTGAAAACTGTTCTTCTTCATTTACCAGCAGTAATAGATTCACATAAATTATGGATTTCAATAATATTTTTAAATTTAAAGCTTGTGCTATCTAGTAATACATTATTTGAACCGACTTATCCAAGAGTAGTGGGGACGATAAGTGCCACCACAGATGGCCCCCAGTGTAGCGACTGCGATACTGTATCTTAATCTTAGAAATCATCTGGATATTCAAGTATAATTTTTTAATTATGCTGTGGACATCAGGCTAGTCCGTTGAGAATCATAGTTATTACTACCACCTTACATCGTAGATTAAAGCCAGTGTGTGTTTATAATGGTATTTAGCTTTTTACGCCTCTTTTTAAATAAATTGATATTATTCAAACTTTCATTCTACAGAGCAGTCTAATCGGCCGTTTCAATTTGACCCGAACCGAGTCTGATTGATACAAATCTTTTGAGATCACCTGTTGGCTGCCCTAAGGACCGAAAGAATTTAGAACTTTATTTGACGGTCAATAAACGCTGACATTTTAGAGGATACAAATATTTAGGATTTGCAGCTGTATTCTTTTGAAATTTCTAGTCATGAAAAAAATATTAATGTTTTCATCAGCATACGGATCTTGTTATTCGTTGCTGTAAAAGCCGTCTTACAACGATAAGTAAAAAAAAGAAAAACTGGGTAAATTGCCTCAATTTTATCTTCGTCTAAGCTGACTACCAATAGAAGGCTTTGATTAACTATTACCTTAATGTCAATAAGGATAACTGACAATATACGACAATGATAGTATCCAATATTCTGTTACCATACCTACCGTTCTTTCGATTAGGCAACCAATGAAGTAGCAGACCGTAGCAAAAAAAATCAATATGTTTTTTCGGTAGTAAAACGCGAACTTCTATCTCGCTTAGTCAGTTTACTTAAAAAATTTTTTGTTGTACGCTGAAAAGTTTACTTTTCAGAGCCCTTTTAAATTATATGTTGTTATCAGAGCATATTTAGACCCTAAAGAAAACCTGTTGATGAACCTTTAATGTAAGTTTATATTTGTGAGCTGAAATGTCTGAAACTAACTGGAAAGTGAATCGCTCTTAGGCATATAGGAAAACGCAACATTCACGTTTAATGTTTATATTTTTTCTTAGATAAATGGTTCCAGAAAAATCTACACCAGTATGAATAAATCGAAAGCTTCGCTCAATTACAAAACTTTGGAGTGCAAGAATTAGCTCCGAAGCTGTAGTTCCTTGAATGGCATGTATATGTCACATATTTTAATTACTTTCCTAGTGATTTTTTAGCTGCTTAAGATCACGAATTGTAATACAAAGACGCTGGCAAGGGTGGATCAACTCACCAATAGTTTGAAAAAAACATTTTCAGCTGGCAAAATTATTGGATTTTTTCGTACAAAAGCTGTTTGCACTTTAGTCATAATTTGCAACGTATTAAGCCGGTATCATCTATAGATAATTCACACTTGAATAATTTACTCCATGTTTACATCCTAAATTGAGTTCTTAGGTTTTTTTAGCCGTATTTTATTAATGCTGTTGAAAAATTCTGTTGTTGAATGTGGTTGCCAGCATTAGATATTTAAACAGCATTCTCCGCGCAATTTTATTCCTACAAACGATTTTAGTGTAGTTAAGCATGAAGGGACCCGTACCGAAGTTAAATCGGCAACAGTTGTTACAACCGGCGCGAAGTTCATAGCAGATGCTTTGGCTTCTCTAAATCTCTAAACTGTGCTCGACGATGGTTTATAAACTTCGATACGACCCATGTTTTGACAATGGCTTTTCGTTACCTCTCAACCAATTTTGTTCTTTGTTGCACAAGTTAGTCATCTCATTAGTAAATGGCGTATCTTTATAGGCAACATTTGCCATATTATCTAACATGCTGACATGATTCCGTTCACTTCTTTGAATTTTGTTAATTTTCTTTGCAACGAATGGGTTTCACCGAGTTGGAGCTTCTTTAAACCAGTTAGTGCTAGTGTTTAAACGCTATCATGTCGATTGATAAATCAACATAGTTTTCGATGTTAAAGAAACTGCGATTAACATTGCGAGTAGTTTAAGGCTATGGTTTGAAAGATCCTCTTTTAGTGCGCCTACACACGCTTTAGCCATGACGAAACATGTTATATGGAATATATGTTGACCCATGTGCAATAAGGTTATGCCATGGGCTTTTTAGCTAACAAAAAATGTGCAATTTTTTCACTTGCTACATTAAACCCTAATCCTAATTTAGTTAGTTTTATGTTATCAGACATTTCGCAGTAAGATTTTCGCTTGTATCGTTATAGGCATCAGTACACAAATATGACTGAACATTTTTCGTGAACTTTTAGCAAATTTCTTATCATTGGATCTTTTGATGACAAAAAAAAAGTTGCGCCTTCTTGCATAAACACTTAACGTGACGTTAAGTGTTTATGTTTTCAGTGAAAAAGCCTACTTATTGGTTTCGTATGATACCCAAAAATCTAAATTCACAATTGTTATAAGTGACCTTTGTGTTGAGAGGTATTGCAAATTTTTTGATAAATATCTGCAAGTAAACGGAGTTTTTCGCCCATTTTTTATTGGAAGGAATTTTTCAGAATAGAAAATTTTACCAGGCAGGTAAAATTCGTTTGTACTGACGCAATATAATATCATATACATACTGATAGCACGAACTTCGCGTGCTTCTGGAATAGTTTATTTTCATTTTCAAAATGAAAAACACTGAGTCGCTATTTTTGCGTTAACTCTTAAAGCTCCAATGTTGTACGACTTCGTGCTATATCGAATCTCTGAATACTTGCCAGAGTACTACTACAATGAATTCTTGGCCTATAACTCTATCTGTATTCCCCAAGAAACATGTGTTCGACATCTCTGTTTAGCAGTTGGTATGGCTAATCGAACAAATCACTTATATTGTTGTATATAGTCGAATTACGTTATAAAACTGCTCCTATCATTTATGGAATGTTGCTTACCATTAAGAAACAGTAAAACTGATAGTGGGAAAGAGTAATTATCCTTCATACACCACGATAGCTAAAGCTTACATGATGATTCAATATGATTATACGATTATTACATCTGATACCCAATATTAGAGAGTCAATTTTTAGCTATCTCCGTTACCGTATACAATATAATATTACAATCCCGTTGTGGATACGTAATTCTCCGCTCGTTTGAGTGCTACGAATATTAGCTAAAATAGCTATATACAAGTGAAATATGCGTTAAAACTACACCTTACAGGAGTCTATCTTCATGTTACAGGATACCAGTCACATGCAGTGACCAAAAAAATTTCAAATATATGGTGGCAAATTCACATACTTTTGCCTGATTTCTACAATCAACAAACACGCATTTAAAGGTAAATTGGATCGTTCATCGTGTGTTGGAACTTATTCTAGAGGATTATATGTTTCAGATGCTTTCGTCGGTTTCAAATAGTGCTGTTGGTCACCAAAATAATAATTTTTATAAAGCAATAACACGCTTCAACATTCTACAATTATAACCAGTTTAACATTTTTCTGGTTTTGTCGGCATTTGGGTGGCATTTAATAAAAGAAAAAAAAAAACGAAATCTTAGCTTGGTGCGTGTGGTTCGATAATATGTCTGCGATTAATATAAAATTTTAATACTAATAATTTCATTTTGTATCTACTTTTTGAAATGGGTCTCAAGTGAATGCGCAGATGTGATTTGGATATCTGGTTTAATCCCTCAATCAAGACAGTGGTTTTTCCCAAAAAACATCCTATATGACATATTTGCTCACTTTTCTGTCCTTAGCGCCAAACTTGTGCATTAATAAGAAAAAAAAAACATTGAGCTATCGCTTGTAAGATCGTACTTTTCCTTTTTCTTTATTTCTGCCAAATTTTTTGTGATAACACGGTGTAGGCGAACACATAAATTGAGTTTCATAAAAGTTCTGACTTTCTTAGGAGATCCTGTCATTCTTAAAATACTTCTTAATTACACACCTTAGTTCCGTTGATATACCAGCTGAGTGAGCACGATGTTCCCTTAAGTGGTCCAAAATAGCAGGTGGCATTAACGAGATCATTCGTGCGGTAGGCTGAGTGCAGACCTACTACGACTGGATCGCTATCAGGAATATCTGGAATCGTATACCGAAATGCATCATTATGTGATCACATTTATAACAAAATTCCATGAACAACCATGTAGAACCATTGACCTATTTCTTAGTCCACTGTGAAATATATGTAAGGTAACAATGTTTCATTATTTGTGTTGAATCTGACCAACTTTTAGAAAATGGGTGTTTCTTGTTGAAAAATTTTAACAAAAATGTGAAAACGAGGGTTGAAGATATTATGACCGATTCTTAGACGTTAGAACATATAATATAGTGGTATGAGTATTACCTTTTATGGCAGGCTGAGAAATGAATTGCAAACGAAATACATAAATCGACGACTGTGTAGTCGTGTAATCCACTCCGATGGCGCAACTTACCTAGGTAGCGCTGCCTTGAGTAAGACTCGAGACTACCGCATCATTTTATGCCCAATTGTATCTATGCAAACGACAGTTTTTGTATCATATGTTTTGGACTAACAAATTACAAGATTTACAAATGTGGTCTCATCGTTAAGGGTAGGTTATATCACTCGCGATATGGGTTCGAATGTGTCTATATGTTATAAACTACAATGCTTTGCGTTTTCCTGTCCTTTGCACTTGCAAATCTGTGCGAATCAAGAATATCTTTTCCAGCCAACTAGCTAGCTACGTTCGAACTGCATCATGCCTTTAGAAACAAACTTGTCAGCCCAGTTATTATATGAAATTTATTCTAACACATTTTATATCTCTACGTTTGATCATGCTTTTCTGAGCTGTTTCTCACTAAATTTTCGGCTATTTTTCTTGTCGAAGTCTGTTTTCAAACCGTCATCTTTTGTCTAACGAAAACTAAATGATTTTAGCGTTGACATAGAAGGAAAGCTAGTAAGCAACGATCTTGCATGTAATCTTTTCGTGGTCATAGGGTTGCTCTATTGTATGTGGGTCGTGCTTCACAGTGTATCCTATTTACATTCTTACGAACTTCGTTGGGCTGTTCTTCATAACAACCCGCTCGTCCATATTTCTGGTACTGCACTAAAGCCAGTTATTTCTTCGTCATGCCAGAAAGCAAAACCCTCGTTTTTACAATATAAGCAAAGATCACCTAATATCACTCACGCAGGATAAATTCCTACCAGTATCCTACTCTTTTTCTTTCGAAGTCGACAATCTACGGTATTACCAGTTTCCATATGGCTTCCAAACAATTCGAAAAAGGCTTCCCTGAGGTTAAGTGGAAAATGCTCGATGGAATTGAGAATGAAAAGGCTCGAAATTTCTTAAACTAGTGCCAAAGGCTATTTTTGACAATACTGATCTTTTCATACACAGACTGCCATCTGTTTTCGAAAGGTTAGAACCTGTTGTTTATGAAGTCATTCACGTAAATTTCAACGATTAGTCTTGAGCTTTTTGCACCTTTCCGACATCTTGGCCGTTTTAAATCCTTGTTTTTTTGGGTCTTTTAATCTGCTAACATACGACTACTGTTAAAAAATTATTTCCGGGTAAGAGAAGGCCATTGCATAATAATGTCGCAATACTTGATGAATGAACGAAGGAATGAACACCATCAGTCACATACGCAAGAGCTCATTTCGAAGCTCCGCTGGTAACTAAATTGCTCTAGCGGCCTTTCTAATGTTACCTGTTATAATCTTCCAATTTTTACAATCACCAACATCAGCTGTTAATTCTTTTACATAACAGACCGTATCTTATCGCCAATTTAAATTAAGAAAATGATTATCACTTAGATATTTTTCCAATTTATGGGGCACCGTCACACTGGTTTTATTTATGAAATAGCGCACAACATAATACACAATTGGGTTTTTCATATAGCCTCAGTTTGAGACAATTCAGGGTCATGTTACTTGCTCACTTGCTAATTATGTCTTATTTTAAGTATACAATCCATTAATCATACGTGGTGTTTGTGTTCCGGAATTAAAGATAACTACGTTACGTAGTTCTTGATGCAGAGACACCACTAAGGATTCTACTTATCAACTTCGAGGTTTTTTGGTATTAATTTTTTGGCTCCATATTTTTCAGATATAACGCCATTTCTATTTTTCTCTTATTGATTTCTACCATTTCGTATAGCTAGCTCTAATTCATTTAGCATATTACATTTAGGCATCCCAGCTATTGCTTCAGGCTAGAGTTTGTATAATTCTCAGACATCCCTATGTTCTTACTCTCTCCCTGTATGTCTCTCTTTTATTCATTTCAAGCGCTTGTCAACTAATACTAATAGATTTCGTACTTAAAACTTTACCTATCGCTTTGCTTTATCTAAAAAAAACGTCGTCTATATTTGTTTTTTGCGAGGTCAAACGGCCACGCGTTAGCAAAGAATATGTTTGTTAATAGTGATTGAAATTCATAAGTGATATTTTTGAACATCAATATAATAGTGGTCAAACTCCACATCCAAACTTTTACATAGTATCTCAATTACGGAACATTAATTTTAATCGTTAATGGTTTGCTCAATTTTTAGTTTAATACTTACCATTATATCTTAATGTGGTATCCTTTTTCTTGGTTTACAAATGGTGCACAATCCGCGTCGTGGCCTTCCTTGCTTACTAGTCGTTAGGACAAACGGTATTGCCATGATTGATAGGATTTTCCACTTCAAGCAAAAGATGCGCCTAATTTTCCTAATTATGATACGATACTTTTTTTTTAATTTTATATTTTAAGCTTTTCTTCTCTAACTATTACGATCCCGAAGCGTACTCACAGTAAAACCTCCATTATGATTATATTCGATAACCTTTCTTACACATAGCTAAAAAATTATAGCTTAATGTGGAGTTGCTGCGTATTATGATTATATATAGTTAAAAACATATATCGCCTGAGGTATTGTAATTCCTTAATGAACACACTATAACGCCCTCACTAACTGAAAAAATTATTTATCTTGAGAACTTTAGCTCTAGTGCGAGCCCGAATAGATTGTTGTTGCCATTAGTTTCAACAGCCACCGACAAGCATATACTATGCTATAACAATATGTCACTATTATAGCGGTAAACTATTAACGACTGCTAATTTTACAATCAGAAGACGAGAGAGCTCAGCAACTTATTTAACCTGTGTGAGACAAAGCTAAACGACAGTACCGCCAGTTAAAAGTCGAAATATTTATTCAGCCGAAATTACTCGCAGCATATTAATATTTCCGAGTAAAGTCAAAATGCTTTATTGGCTAAAAACATTTTTATTTAATATAACCTTGACTTGTTATTCTCGGAATATATACAAACTTGGTTTACGGCAAATGCATTTGGTTTTTAAATGAGTTTATTAAGGAATCATTCGGCAATGATTCTGACGAGAATCTGTTTTTGTATTCTTTGTATACATTTTTAACATACAACACTTTGATACAACTGCTGCATTTGGCTTAGGAAGCAATTTAGAAAAAACAATCAATGTTAATTAGCTTGCTTAGATTTTTGTATTTTAGAACCACCATTAAGAAGCCTAACGCTGCCTTTGAGATATTTTGCAGGCCATGCGGGATTACTTAGCCGCATAAGCAAGGCATTGTTTCTACATTTGTTTGCAATCGTTTCCACCATTTGCATTCGACAGCGAGTTCCTCTTCGAACTTGCTCTAAAATGTTTCCTTTCCATGACCGGTACCCTATACTCTCTTTTACGCATGCTGCCTACGTTGCCATCTATCCATACTCATCTCTTTTCTACCCGCTGTCCTTCGTTCGCTCTATATTTGCGGCGCAACCAACAACCGACGGTAACCGATTTGGTGTTCAACCAACGGAAGGAAGGCAAGGCTTTCCAACCCGTTTACTTTCCTTGCACAAAAGTCTATCCTCTTGGGGGCGATGTGGAGAAACTTAGACCCTTGCGGGATTTTGCTTCGACTACATGGGACAGAGACTAGGTTTAGTCTGAGAGGAATAAAAAGCTGCATCGGAGCTGAAAGCTCTGATCCGAACAGCGTGACACGAAGACGCCCAGAGTCAAAATCCTGGAAACTAAATACCGAGCAGGCACTTTTTGGTAGAAAGGGTGCACCAAAAGAAACGACGGGGCCACCATGATGGTTTAAAAAGCTCAGATATAATCCATTAGAGGTGGTTGCTGGGCACCTCACATTTGAAGCCTGCTGAGTCTGTGCTGTTCTCATCAGCTTCAGGAATCGCTGACCGTAAAGCTGACCGAATTTCTTAGAATCTGAGAGATAGGTGGACAACAGGCTATAAAGGGCTGCTTTGCCTGACTTAGATAGCTAGGAGTTGACATGGGAACACCCACATAGAGATGGATGGGCGAAGTGAAATGCTAGTTTACGAATGGCGGGCTGACGAAGATTAGATAATTGCCTTCTACTAGTGCTTCTCGAAATAATCCAGAATCTAGGAAGCCGCCGATTACGCCGGTCATGTTGAATGTCAAGACAAAAAAATAGAATCGAAACAAAGAGAAAACTAACAACTCAATTTTATACAATTGAAGACGTTTTTCTCAAACGTTAGGTAACCCAGTTAGCTCAATCTATTGAGCAGTAATATTAGTTGGCAGTTAAACATCTCGGGCTTAGCGCTAATAAAAAGAAATCTTGGTAATAGAAGGATAAGGAATAGCGTAATGTAGTTCGAGTAGCTTTCAATCTTTCAATTTTTTTAAATATGTGGATGCGATTATGATTTTTAGATCGTCTTGCTATGTTTCACATTTTGGTGCCGCGAGTAAGATTCATTCTTTCTAAGTTATTTCGAGAAAACAAACGTGCTAGCTATGCTGCCGTTCGCAACAGCCATCTATGCTTTCAACGCGACTTGCGTCTCGGATGTCGCTAAAGATACCTTAGAGAACGCGACTTTCCGTGTGCGTGCCTTCTAGGGAAGGTTTATGCACGTTTCTGTATATAGTGCATTGCTAAATTTCTATTAGTATAGCTGTGGACCATTGCCTAAGCAGTATTTAATATTTTCGTAATAATTCACTCGTTGTTAGGCGCGGATGAATTCAATTTTTACTTAATGCCCTCTCATTGGATTCCCATTGTGGAATTCGTCCCGGTCCAATTGAGGGAAACTCAATCAGTAGGGTTCATTAATAAAAATTGTATGTATCAATTGTAGTCACGTTCTGCGAACGAATTAAAGGACATACTAGATAAGTCCCAAACTATTCGGTTTGTGTGATCTGGGGGGTGTGTGGTAAATCCCAGCAAAACCAATTGCCAATCAGAATCTGGCGTCAAGGGCAAAATTCACGCTTCGACAAGTTTAACATACACGAAACGTTCAGATAGAGACCGAGCTGTGCTGTAACGTCCAAGTAACCATCGTGTGCGTGATTTAGTGATCTTGTGTGAATAACTCAGTGATTTTGTAATTTTGGGCAATTCATGAGCAACCGTGCCAATTAGACACCACACCGAATTTAGCGACCCCTGAAATTGTACTTTAACACACCTACACAAAATGAACCTTCCGCTTGTGGGTGGTTGTTTTGCCAGGTAATCGAACGCCGTCATGAAGTGCGCTAATTGGTGACAAAGAGCGTGTCAGTTCTCACGTTGCCTATTGTTTTGCAAAGCACAGTTGTTGGACCTAGTAGCAAGCATTGAGTCCTACTTGGCGAAAATAGCTGGACTAGATGACAGGGTTCACCCTCATAATGGATTGCGGCTCAAGTTCGATACGGCTTAGGATATCACCAACATCAGTACACGCTATTTAGTAGTGGTAGTATGCAATGTGGTTTGACGTAGGCCGTTTTGTAGCTTAGCGAATAAAGGGATCTTTGGGACAAATTCGGAGAGGTTAATTAAAAGCACTGGAGAGCTAGTCTAGAAACCAGCGTCAAAAATACTAGATATTGTGGTGCGCTTGAACACATCTCTAAAAATTATACAGGTGTTAACAGTGCAGTCTGTAGGTCAAAGGTCTACGGCAATAGGTGCACTACTTGCAATAGCTGGTGCACCTAACCAGAGCACTAATGTTTCTGTATGCGCGTTCGTGTGCAAGCCCGGTACCCGCTTGCACGTCTCCAACAGTACTGCCTTTAAATTTATCTGTTGCTGCTTAACGTCAACTTATCAGGTCTTGGAATACACAATGCAAATACTAACGTTACAGTACACGAATGGCAAGAAGATACCAAAAACTTGTCATCATTGTCGGTTTCACTATATCAATCCTTGTAGTCATCGTCACGCTCAATATGGCCAATCATTTCCTCGGTCTTTACCGCGCAAATATCATGCAAGGATAGCGCCGACGGCTTCGCACAAACCTTGATTACCCCCGTTCTTTTTTTTGCAGCACGTCTAGTCATCGGTCATTTCAATGCGATATGACTTGGCGTATGTAAAACGGGATGCTCTGTTTGAGGCACGTGTCGGCCTTGCAGGGTCGCGAACGATACACAACAATGCATCCTCTGATGGGCCAGTCTATATCTCAAGCTGTCAGATTTGCAAGTGGCCGTTACAATGATGTGAGCTTTTATTGTGCCACTGCTTGTACTAGCCGTGAGAGTCTCAGTCAATCTAGTATGTCCCGACGAACGCATCATGATGTGAATGTTCTCATAGAGAAGCACCGCAGTTGTTTTTGTTAAGCTGCCTCGGGTTGAAAACCTATATTGCAACTCGACAGAAGGACAAAAAGCGCATCGTTATAGTTGCATATTCCCAGGATTTCAAGGTTAGCCTTAGCTGCTAGTGGCCAATGAACGTCGCACAGGATACCCCCAGCTTCTAAATTTTTAGATACAAATCTGGGCATAGGTGCATTTCGTTTCGTCCTAGTCGTCTGATGAATGCTTAATGGTGATGGCAAATGTACAACTCGAGACCTAAAGGATATCTGTAGTTTCGTTTAGCAGTATTATCTTCTTGATAGTACTTATCTCGAGTATACCGTACCCGATGTTTTCGGCAGCTTATTGGGGACTGATGGTGTATGAAAGCCTACTTGGTTGATCAACATCTGGCAATATATCCTTACTGCCGACAACAGTGAATACCACCAGTTTTCGTTTCGATTGGGCTGCAACCTGGTCTAAACCTGGGCTCAAAGTCGATGCTTATGATCATTCAAAGGTTTGTCAAACGGTGTCTTGTTCGTTGAGGAGAGCGAAGTGCTGCGGCAGTACAATCATATGATGACAAGTCGTGTACTATACCCGTGCCAAGGCCTTTGTCTATCTCTGATCGCGAAAATAACCTAGATATCGCTTCGCTAATCAACTTGACGCATTGTTGCTCATCGTTTAATACCAAATCATACTCGCGTGATCGTACTTACGTCCTTGGTTTGCATTTAGCTAGTCAACAGCTTTAAACCGTCCGCTTCGTAAACAACGTCTTCAAGCAAACCGAAAAATACAACTGAGTGACGACAAGCTTGAAGTGGTAACCGATAAACATATAAGTATTTCAAGTTTCCGATACTGCCGTTATGTTGTTTCAGACGATTTGTTCCGCACCAAGAAGCAGCTGTTTGGGTAAAAAGAGTCACGATACTCTTGAAAACAAAACAACGTCGTTTTTAGCCCCCTTCGTATTTCTCATCGGCGACGACCGAACTAACATTTGCTTTTGCGTGAATGTTGAATCTGCCGCGACTGTTGGACGGTTCGAGCCTGCCGGATTGTAAAGGCGATACCCTACCGCCTTATTATCTGCAGCCGTGCTCAAGGTGCTACCGCTGATCAAGTACGAGCGCTGCTGACGGTGAGACGCGCCGTCGTTCTGCTCGTGCCACTCTCTACTACGGATCTCGATTTATGTGGGCCATACCATAGATGATCACAAATCAACGTGATGTTTTTGTGTGCAATATTCAAAAGGCTAATATAATCATAATAACCAGATAGTGGTTCAACGACTAAAAAACAACAAGTTAGTGAGATTATATGAGGCTACTTGTTATATATTTATCTTCAGCGGTATGTCTCTTCTGCTTACAGTCCGAGTAAACTTTGTAAAACATTCTAATGGTATTCTGGCTGTCAATTGTTGTTGCTGGCAAAGTAGCAGAAGTAAAGAAATATGGAGGGGAATGTAAACAAAAATAGTTTAGATACAAATGACATATTGGCTTGTCAAAAAAAAGGATAGCTTCAAGCCTACATGTTTCAGGTCATATGAGTCGCATTGGGTTAGCCTTAGTGTCATTTGAAAAATGAAATGTGGCAGCAGTAAATACTTCAAACTGCTGGAATGTTTTTGTGATTGAAGGCAAAACGCCTTATAGATGAGTAAAATTTCTGCAAAAATTCTTCTTTTTTTAACAATTTTATTAGGCTAGAGGCACATATGCTGTTCGGGCTCGAAAGAAAATTGTGCTCTTTGTCGAAATTATCAAAATTGTCGCATTATCGAAAGAAATAGCTTATAAATGGTTCGATCGTTTTCGTTCTGGAAATTGCACTACTAAGATGCTCCTCGTAGTAGTTGATCAATTGCAAAAAAGTCGGTGAAATTATTACGTAAATTTACCTATGTTTGGGTATCCATAATATCGATAAGCGATTAAGCATCCAACACTATACAGTTTTAAACCAGTTGAAGAAGGCTGGCTGCAGAAAAAGTTCGATGCTTAAGTGTCACACGAATTGACGTGAAAAAATTAACCCAGTCATATTTCTATCTGGAAAGCTTTAAAGAAACGCAACGATATAGAGCTCTTTCTAAAGCGGTTGATCGCGCCTAATTAAAAGCAGATCACGTACGACAATAACGTGCAAATAAAAAAATGCTTTCTATATGTAACATATCTCAGACTGACGCTAAAAAAGATGGTGCTATGTTTTTTGAGACTGGAAAGGAATCGCGCATTATGAGTTGTTGCCGCCTGTGAAACAGATTGGTTCAAAAATCTATTTAATATCTAACAAGATTATTGGGAAGAACCGACCGAAATTAGTAAAGAAAAGAAGCAAAATCTTTCACCACGACAATGTCAGGCCATGCACTTTTTTACCTGTCTAGCAAAAATGAAGAGAACTTGGCTAGAAAATTTTAATGCATCAACTGTATGCCCAACGTTACACCATCAGACTATCATCTGTGCCAGTTTCCGCAGAACTCCCTTAATGGTATTAATTTAGCCTAATCAGAAGGATGCAAAATGACTTGTCACAATTTTTCAGCTCGAAACAATGGAAGTTTTATAGTGATGATATTACGGCATTATCAAAAAAAAAAATGGCAAAAGATCATTGATACAAATGGTGTATATTTAGTTTCATAATATTAAATTCTAAAAAATATTTGCAATTTTGACTTAAAAGCGGTCATAA